>NW_018237325.1:62831-66188 GCF_001263595.1 Phalaenopsis equestris | reverse complement strand
ATTTATAATTTTGTTATTCTGAATACAGAAATTCATAATAGCTCTATCTCTAGTTACTTCACTATGGTGGTAAGTCGGTAACAGAGTAGAGGAAATAAAATAGTGTCACGCCTTAGAGGTGGCATTTAACATGGAAGCGGAAAAGTTTACCCGTTCTCGCTGCTTTATCTTCTACGTTCCTTTCCCATCAGTGAGAAAGTTAATCAAATTATTGAGGGGGCCTTCTATTGTACTAAATGATTCATAGTGGCAAATGTAAGAATCTGGGACTTCATAAAAAGTGTTAATGTGGGCGGCGGTAAATTCCATAGGAAGTCTACGCACTTGCACGATTCCATCTTCATCATAAATCACATTGGCGTAGAACTCCTCCACCACTTTTGCATTAGCTTTATTGGTGGTGTAACAAAAGTTATCTCACTTCGTCTCTGCAATAACCTGTTCAATTTCTCCTCATGGACTCTCAAAAAACTCTCAAAAACTCACTCAATCTTGAATACATTTTTTTTTCTTGAAGTATCGAAGTGAATCGAGTTTGAGCCATCACATTGACGAAGCGTGAATCATCGCACTCAACTCTTCTCTTTTGATGTGGAGCCATTTTTAATCTAATCAAATCAAAGAAACTTTCCAAAATCACTTCTAATATGTAAATAATGGCTTCCAATGGAAATTCAAAGAGTTCAACATTAAGATCTATGAATTTCTTCCAAGATCTTCTTCACATTTTCATTTTTTTGGGTTTCCACAATGTGGAAGAAATACATTGTGAAAATCAAATATATTTCGCTTGGAGTGAAGCTCTTACCTAAATAAGATCAAATCTGGTGTCAAAAAGCCTTGAAACCCAATCCAAGATCTATCATGCCCTAATTCGAAAATGCCATTTTTAGGAGGAAGGGGATGATGAATAATGGCGGTTGACCGGTCAAAATTGCGGTTAAAGAGGTATGTTAGCGATCTCGCCGACGGTGGGGTCGATGGTGCCGTCGGCGCACTCTATTGTATTTTTAACCCTAGTCTTGGGAAATTCCCGCTCCGTCGGTGACGTCGAGGGCGCCGTCGGCGGGCTCTATTGATTTTGTCCAAATTTTGTATTTTTGCGATTTTGATCAATTTTAAGCCTAAACGACATCCGTTTAATCTTTATAAACATAATTTTAAATAGTTAAATTATGTACTTAACACATACAAACTTTCACAAAACAAAACATCACATTTATATATAAAATCCAAGAGATACAATAAACGTTACATAACACACCTAAATTAGGTATTTTCTCAACATCAATACATTAATTGAGTATCGCAATCCAAGCCACAACACTCAAAATGCTAAAAAAAAAAACATCCTATGCATAGTCTCAACTATACAGAGATCATTAAGCATAATTCTAAAGCAAAGCAAATATAAAGTTCAAATCTAAACACACAAACATAAATGTAACATATGAGATCTACTACTCGTCAGATTTTGTGTCTGTTTCTCCTTTGAGATCACCCATTGATTGCACATGGATGAAGAGGTTGTAGAAGGTTGTAGAAGGGACGGAATGAAAATTCTTCAGTAGAATCCTCCTCAATTAATTTCATCCTCTTCATCAGTCGTATCAAGCTATCTTCTAAACGTCCTGAATGATCGAAATGTTCTTTAATCCTCCAGTCTAAATGATCAAAGAAATCAGAGATATTATTAATTGCATTCATCACATTTTGTACCTCCTTTTCTAATTTCTTAATTTGGCGCAGGATCACCAATGACTTATCAGGGTACTGGCAGAGAATTCTGAGAAGATTGATCAACTATCATAGCCATGTCATTTTCATTTTCAAATGATGGGAATCTTTCAGTTGGATCCAAAGGTTTCCAAGGTAGCAGTACCTTTTCCCAATTTTCATAGGATACTTGGTACTGGCTGCAAAGTGAGAAAATTGTTGAAGGGTGTTCAAGCCCATAAGTTGATCCGTGAACGATTAGGTCTAAGACTGACTTCACAATTATAGATCCAATATCGATCGGTAGTCCCCTCTGGATGCAGTAATTCAAAATGGCACTTTCTTTAGAAACCTTACCAACCTTCATTGTCGGTAACAGTTTCACAGAAATGAAGAAGTGCCAGTGTTTAGAGACGGGATTCAACAGTGTTGAAGAAAAACTAACACAGCCGTACTCTCGCATTTACCAATCATCAGTTTTGTTCGTCAAATACTAGTAAATTTTATTCATCTGGTCTCTCGTTGAGACAAAATTGGAATAGTGGCAAACAGGAACATTCTCTATCATATATAACTAGTTGACTTTTGAAGGAGTGAAAGTAATCCATCTCCCTTACACATAAACAACTCCTTGGTTAATTCCATGTAAATTTGCATAAAATTCCTTAACCACAGGAACTACCACGAGTGTAGCACAGCACTTCCCATCTTCGCCGCACTATTGTTTCTTCAATATCCGTCGTGGGATTATTCAATTCACAATTCATGAACCCTCGTTCCTTGATTAATCTTTTCTTCGTCAGCCACTTGTTGAAGATTCGCTGCGCTTCCGCACAAATGAACTTTCGCCGACCGAAAACTCGCATTCTGGGATTATCAGGGGAATTGGACGGCATAGGAATGAAATTGACAGAGTTTTTCTTCATTTTTAGGGATTCAATTTTAGGGAGAAAATATGAACTAGAGTTTGAATTTTGAGTTTAAAAAGACTATTCCTGCCCAAAAAAACGTCAAAAACCGCTCATCGGACCCAAAAAACCGCCTCTTACCGGTCTCGCCGTCAGCGGCGTCTAAGGCTCCATCGATGCGTTTCTGTATTAATTTTTGTCTGGACTCTCGAGAAAATCCTGTCGTCGGCGAATGCTTGTCGGGGGCGCCGTCGAGGGCGCCGTCGGTGCCTAAGGCAAAATTTTTCACAGTTCCGCTCTGGTCAAATGCATTACAATTTTTCTTTATGGATCCAATTTTTAAGATATTTGAAGGGTAAATAAGAGTAGTAGAGCTTAATACTACTATAAAATAGCAATAAATTCAAATAAAAACTATCATAATCGCAATAAAGATAAATATAAATATGGGTTGCCTCCCATAAAGCGCTTGGTTTAACGTCGTTAGCCCGACCTATTCAGGGTTTATTCAGGTTGACTGATCATTAAAACCTCTTTAAAATCTGATCTTTTACCCTCATAATATGGTTTTAATCTATGTCCATTTACTTTTAATCTATTTCCCGTTTTCTGATCTTCAATTTCAACAGTTCCGTAAGTGTAAACATGAGTCACTGTAAATGACCCTAAACAACGAGACTTCAATTTTCCAGGGAATAACTTCAACCTTGTATTGTAAAGCAAAACTTCTTGT
>NW_018237325.1:62279-62748 GCF_001263595.1 Phalaenopsis equestris | reverse complement strand
ATCATAAGATTCATTTCTTAATTCTTCCAATTCATTTAATTGTAACAGTCTCTTTTTGCTAGCATCTTTCAAATTATAATTGAATTCCTTATTCACCCAATATGCTTTATGCTCCAATTCTACTAGTAAGTGACAAGTCTTTCCAAAAATCAGTCTGTAAGGAGTCATTACAATAGGAGTTTCATAAGCAGTCCTGTAAGGCCATAATGTTGCATCCAATCTGGTGGACCAATCTATTCTACTAGGGTTTACAGTCTTTTGAAGTATTTGTTTAATCTCTTTATTAGAAACTTCAGCTAATCCACTGGTTTGAGGGTGATAAGCAGTAGAGATTCTATGAATAATATTAAATTTTTCTGCCAATCTCTGAATATATTTATTCCTAAAATGGGATTCTCCATCAGTAATAATCATCCTAGGCATTCCGTATCTAGTGAAAATATTTTTCATTAAAAATCTTGAAACACTT
>NW_018237325.1:61162-61779 GCF_001263595.1 Phalaenopsis equestris | reverse complement strand
TTATAAAGCTGTTCATCAAGGAAACTGTCTGTAATTTCATTGTCAACATCAGATAATTCATGGTTTTCTAATCTTGACAAATGATCAACAATTTGATTATCAATTCCCTTTCTATCAATAACTACAAGATCAAATTCTTTCATCATAAGATCCATCTAATCAACCTTGGTTTGGCATCTTTCTTTTTCATCAGATATTTAATAGCTGAGTGATCAGTGCACACAACACATTTAGCTTTTTTTCAGTAACAGTATATGATAGATAGTAGCTCTTTTTCAGTAACAGCATAGTTAATTTGAGCATCAATAAGAGTTTTACTAGCGTATTATATCACCTTAGAAATACTTTCATACCTTTGTCCATGGACAGCTCCGATAGCATAATCACTAGCATCATAGATCAGTTCAAATAGTTTCTCCCAGTTAGGTGAAACTATAATAGGGGTCGTGATTAATTTTTCTGTTAATAACTCAAAGGCAATTAAACATCTTTGAGTAAACTCAAATTTCTTGTCCTTTTCTAAAAGTTGGCATAGAGGTTTAGTAACTTTTGAGAAATCTTTAATAAAACGCCTGTAAAAACCAACATGTCCCAGAAAACTTCTAACTTCTCTTACA
>NW_018237325.1:58644-61111 GCF_001263595.1 Phalaenopsis equestris | reverse complement strand
ATTTTTCAAAATTTTATGCCCTAACACAATTCCTCCTACAACCATAAATTGACATTTCTCCCAATTTAGAACTAAATTAGTTCTTTTGCATAACTCTAAAACTTTTTCAAGATAAATTAAGCATGCGTCAAATGATGTCCTAAATACAGAGAAATCATCCATAAATACTTCCAGCCCATCATCAATTAACTTACTAAATATGGACATCATACATCTCTGGAATGTTTTAGGTGCATTACATAGTCCAAAAGGCATTCTTTGAAACACAAAAGTTCCAAAAGGATTAGTAAATGTTGACTTTTCTTGATCCTCAGGAGCAATAGGAATTTGATGGTAAGCAGTATATCCATCTAAAAAGTAAAAATATTTGTGCCCAACAAGTCTATCTACTATTTGATCTATAAATGGTAGGGGAAATGATCTTTCCTGGTGGCAGTGTTTAATTTTCTATAATCAATGCAGATGCATCACCCAGTGACTTGTCTAATGGGTATCAACTCATTATTTTCTTTTGTTTCAATAGTCACTCCTCATTTCTTTGGTACATAATGAATTGGACTTACCATGCACTATTTGAAATAGGATATATAATTCCAGTGTCTAACCATTTCAAAATTTCTTTTTTTACTACTTCTTTCATTATAGGGTTTAGTCGCCTTTGTGGATCAACTCTTGGTTTAGAGTGTTCATCTAATATAATTCTGTGCATACAAATCGAAAGACTGATTCCTTTAATATCTGATAAGGTCCAACCAAAAGCTCTCTTATATCTTTTCTTTGTATCTATCAGTCTTTGTTCTTGTAAATCATTTAATTCTGAAGATATAATAACAGGTAATGTAGATGAGTCTCCCAAAAATACATACTTCAACTAGTTAGGTAATGTTTTCAACTCAAGTTCAGGTGGTTTAATAATTGAGGGAAATAGATTCTTATCAGTATTTTCTATAATATCAACCATTTCAAATTTTTCCTGAACATAATCTAATTCTTCATTTTCTAATTTGTCCAGAATAATTTCATCATTTTCATCGAATTGTTCTTTAAAATACTTTTTATCTTTGAAATGCTCTTTAAAATTTTCATTCAGTAGATGTTCAACAATTTCCATGCGAAAACATTCATGATCTCTTTCAACAGCAGGGTATTTCATAGATTTTGCAATGTTAAAAGTCACTTCTTGATCATTTACTCTCATAGTTAATTCTCCTTTTTGAACATCTATCATAGCTTTTCCAGTAGATAAAAATGGTCTCCCTAAAATAATAGGTATTTCTTTATCTTTCTCCATATCTAAGACATTTAAATCCACATGAAAGATAAATTTGTCAACTTTTACTAACACATCTTCTATAAATCCCTTAGGATATGTAACTGATTGATCTGTCAATTGAAGAGTTACAGAAGTAGGTGAGACTTCTCCTAATCCTAGTCTTTTGAAAATTAATAGAGGCATAAGGTTAATGCTGGCTCCCAAATCACATAAAGCTCTTCCATAGAATTTTTCACCGATAGCACACAGTATAGTGAAACTACCAGGATCTTTTAATTTTTTCAGGAAGCTCTTTCTGAATAATTGCACTACGTTCTTTGCTAAGTGCAACAGTTTCATTATCTGAGAACTTCCTCTTCTTATTCAGAATATCTTTCATAAACTTCACATAATTGGGCATTTGCTCTAAAGCTTCTACGAAGGGAATATTCACCGTTAACTTCTTAAGAATTTCCAAAAAAAAATTGTTTATTTTGTTTATGTTGCTTCAGCCTTTGAGGAACCGGTGGTGGAGATTTTTCCACGGTAACTTTCATTGGTGTCAATGGATACTCTAAAATTGGGTTTTCGTGATCCTTTTATTTTTTGGTATCCACTTTTTATTTGTCAGTTTCTATTTCTTTTTGTACTCTTGTCTCAAATTGTTTTCCACTTCGTAATTGAATCGTCTTGATTTGTTCTTTTCCTTGATCTTTAGGATTTGGTTCCATAGTACTCGGAAAAGTTCCTAATGTTCGGTTACTAAGCGCAGTAGCGATATGATCTAATTGGTTTTCAATATTCTTAATAGCAGTTCCTTGAGGTTGTAATTGATTTCCTTGAATCTGTAATTGATTTCCTTGATTCTGTAATTGTTGACCCATGTTTAATATCAGCTCTTCCATAGATAACTTCTTCTCCTTAATTTGAGTATTGCTGTTAAATCCTTGAGGATAAGAAGGTTTATGGTCTATAGTTAACATTTCCCTATTTGGATGAATTTCCTAATGGGTTCACTGAGTTGTTTGCCCATTGTTGATTTGTCGAAGAATTGTTATTTCAATTGAAATTAGGATGATTCTTCCAACCTGGGTAATAATAGTTTGAATATGGGTTGTTGGGTCTATTAATAACATTTAAGGTTTCATATGAAGGTTGAACATCTACAAATTGCCCAGATGAATTTTCTTCCATCATAGGAGGTGTTGTAGAATA
>NW_018237325.1:43037-58547 GCF_001263595.1 Phalaenopsis equestris | reverse complement strand
TAGTAGCTATCTCTTCAATTAAAGAATATGCTTCATCGAATGGTTTTTACATTAATGATCCACCAACAACAACTTCAATTATCGATCTAAGAGATCCCACTAATCCATTATAAAAAATCTGAATTATTAACCAGTTTAGTAACGAATGATGAGGGCATTTCCTAAGAAGATCTTTAAATCTCTCCCAAGCTTCATATATTGACTCTCCATCAATCTGACAGAACGATGTTATGTCATTTCTTAGTTTAGCAGTTCTGGAAGGATGGAAATATTTGGATAGAAATTTTTATGACAGTTCTCCTGAAGTTCTAATAGATCCAGGTGCTAACGAGTTTAACCACATCTTAGCCTTATCCCTTAGTGAAAAAGGAAAAAGTGTAACTCTAATAGCATCATTTGAAACTATATCATATTTAAAAGTAGCACATAGTTCTAAAAAACTAGCGAGGTGTAAGTTAGGATCTTCATTTGGTGTGCCTCCAAATTGATTGTTTTGTACCATTTGGATAATAGCAGGTTTAAGCTCAAATGAATTAGCAGCTACATCGGGCTTTTGGATAGATAAGTAAATTTCATTTGCTGTAGGATTTGCATAATATCTTAAGGGTCTAGGTTGGTGTCCATTCATAATGTTCTCCATTTTATCACAATTTATAGGTTTTCTTTTTGATTTTCTGTTTTTTCTAACAGTTTGTTCTAATTCTGAACCGTATGGTATAAGATTTTCAGGTCCAAACTTGGGCATACAATTTAAAATTAGTACTCAATAATATAAATATAAATATATAAATATATAGATAAGTTGAAATTTAAGTAAAAACTTTTTAATAATTCTAATATGTTTGTTACTCCAAAAATTTTTCCACGGTGATGGCGCCAAAAACTTGACCAACCTTTTTTGTAAGTCAACAATTACAAGAAATTGATGACGCTACTAGAAGATTTAAATTCCAGCAACGATGCCAAAAACTTGACTACGACTTTATATATGTATGTTTGATTTAATAAAGATGTATAAATATAATATTCAATAATGTTAAAGTCGAATTGTCAACGCAAGTATACGTATCACTCAAGTAATATAGGGCTCTAATGGAGTCCTAGATATCGATTGGAGAGATAGAATAATACGGACTAAGATTTAATAAAAAGTAATACTTCAACTACAATGACGTTCAAGTTTCTTTTCTGTCACTAATAGGCAATAGAAATAAGTAGATAATTTGAATAATAACTAATTATAGGGAATAACATTTAATTGTGATATTCAATATATAAGAAAGCATCCTTCTCCTTGCCAAAAAATTATAGTGAATTGATGAAATGAATTAGTTCAATTTATATTGTGCCAAATAGGAGCATACCTATTCTTTACCGTTTGGTCCAGGCATAAAGAACATTGACTAATTCTATTTTTGGTTCCTGATTCTGCGGCTAGGCTGGGAGGATACCGGCTCTAACTTCGGAGCTCCCACATTCCCCTCACCTGAGGGCTAACATCTACACATCAGCACCCAAACAATAGGACTGAATTGGGGATTTTAGTTTGTCACTCTAAAATCTCAAATTTTACGCCCGATAGTAATATTTCCCAATTTATTTGCACCCAACTTCCAAGGGCTTTAACCTCCCTGAATCTTGGATGTAATCTTAACTTTAGATGCAAAACTCAACATATTTTAACAAATCAACTGGCCAGATTGAAAGTAAATTAAGATCAAAGTGAAAAGATCATCACAATTTCTTAAACATTTTTTTTATGGCTTCACCAATACAAATCACCATTTCACAAATCTCAAGACAAGGAGAAAGACAGAGAAAACTACTCAGAATTCATGGGGAAAGCACAACACAACTTGGAATTCATATATAAAATCAAAGCCATAGAAACTATAACAAGTAAATAACTTATCTTTAAATTTCTCCCCAAGAACACTCCTCAAAGTTCCTCTAAATCTCTTCCTTTTTTTACAGCACACAGAATTCCTCTTCGAAGTAGCAAGGAGGAAGAAATCTCTCACTTTCCCTCCACTCTTACCATCTCTCGAAGAATTCCTCACAATATTTACACACTATTGGAACCTTTCGATAGCTTCCAAGCTTCCGAAAGTCTCCAAAAGTCTTTCCCCCTTTTTCTTAATTTTCGGCCAAAATGTTCTCTTTAAAGTTGTGGATGAGTTTTCCAAGAGTCGCTTACGCACCCCTCCAAAATCCGGTCTTAACCAGTGTACATGTCACATAACCGTCGATCCCACCGTCGGCGACCTCGATGGCGCCGTCGGCGCCCTTATGGAAAATTTTTTATGTAGCCTTGAGAAAATCTTAAGAAAATCTTGCCGTCGGCGGCCTCGATGGCGCCGTCGGCGCCGTAGTGTAATTCTCCACATATTGGTTCTTTTTGCTCCAAATTTGCTCATTTTTTGCATCTTTTTGCTCCATTGACCCTAATTCATCATTCCTGCAACAAAACATCAAAAATACCTTTCTTTAAAGTGCAATATCATTAAAAACAGTATAAAAGAGGTATGAAAATCTCAACATATTTTCCTTTAGTCAGGGACCACCTACAGGAGTCTCCCAAAAGTATCAAGGGACCAGAGCCTAGAAATTCTAGGTTTAGGGTATTGAGTGATTGTGGGTGTAAGTGATTGCAAATGAGTGTCTTAACCCTAGACCAACACCCACGGTCAACCCTAAGGTCGAGCAATTCTAAGGGTGACTAATCTTGAGTTCCTCCATAATTACCCTACCTATTAAGTGCTAGAGGTTATAATCAATATCTAGAACTTCAAGTTGAGTAGAGAAGAGTGTAGAATTTCTAATGGTGAGGGTTCCATGTCAAGTTTTCTAAGAATAGTCAGTAGAAAAGTTCTATTGCTAGACCTTAAGCTACTAAAGAGGAAAAATTAAACCTCAACCAAAAGTGAGGTCAACAAATGAACCCCCAATATGTGTGGTGTGCTGGGCAAGCACACCGCGCGTATCGGCGTTGACCGATGAAATCAAGAAAAACCAACACAAACTCCCAAATCAACAGACCCGAAAGTATATGTAGAGTTGTGTGTGTGATTTATTTCTGCTGGAAAATTAGCAGATGATCATTTGATTGAAATTGAGGAGTAGGGACTCTCGTTGGGGATCGGAGAGTGAATTTTGAGTTATGAAGTTTCCGGTTTTTATAAAGAAAGGGAGTCAGTATATAAGTGCTGACCCCAAGGTGGGAATTGAAATTTGGGTATCAATCTCAAAATAAGAATCAGATGCCATAATCCATCTAAGGTGGTCTTGAAACTTATTTCAAAATATGATAATAGGATTGTGTGGGAGGACCGAATCGAGATGGAAAACACAAAGGCTCACATCCGGCTCCAAAGAAAATGTCTGCTACATTGAGGAGAAGGAAAGCATTGGGACAGGAAAGCATTGGGACTCACATCCAACTCAATAAATAACAAGAAAGTATGTACGTCACGTTAGGAAGGAAAGCACTAGGACTTAAATCCAACCCAAGAGGTGACAAGAGAATATATATGCTACATTGAGAATGAAAGCACTAAGACTCACATCCAACTCAATAGGTAACAAAAAAGTATGTACGTCATGTTAGGAAATAAAGCAATAGGACTCACATCCAACCCAAGCAGTGACAAGAGAAGATATGTGCTACATTGAGAAGGAAAGCACTAGAACTCACATCCAACTCAATCGGTAAAAAGAAAGTATGTGTGTCACGTTAGAAAGGAAAGCATTGGGACTCACATCTAACTCAATAAGTAACAAGAAAGTATGTGCATCACGTTAGGAAGGAAAGCACTAGGATAGACATCCAACCCAAGCAGTGAAAAGAAAATATATGTGCTACATTGAGAAGGAAAGCACTAGGACTCACATCCAACTCAATCAAGAACAAGAAAGTATGTGCGTCACGTTAGAAAGGAAAGCATTGGGACTCACATCTAACTCAATAGGTAATAAGAAAGTATGTGCATCACGTTAGGAAGGAAAGCACTAGGACAGACATCCAACCTAAGGGGTGACAAGAAAATATATGTGCTACATTGAGAAGGAAAGCACTAGGACTCACATCCAACTCAATAGGTAAAAAGAAAGTATGTGCGTCACGTTAAGAAGGAAAGAACTAGGACTCACATCCAACCCAAGCAGTGACAAGAGAGTATATGTGCTAAATCGAGAAAGAAAGCACTAGGACTCACATCCAACTTAATAAGCAACAAGAAAGTATGGGTGTTACGTTAGGAAGAAAAGCACTATGACTCACATCCAACCCAAGCGGTGACAAGAGAATATATGTGCTAAATTGATAAGGAAAGCACTAGGACTCACATCCAACTCAATAGGTAACAAGAAAATATATGTGCTACGTTGAGAAGGAAAGCAACAGGACTCACGTCCAACTCAAGAGGTAATAAGAAAATATGTGTGCTTATGCAGAAAATATGCAAATTTACACATGGGATTTCATGGAAAATATGTGAAAAGAATATATGAAGGAATCAGAAGCCTTAACATCCATTGAAGGGGGCCTCACACCGATCCTCGAGAATTTGAAATTTGAAGGAATCGGAAGCCTTAACATCCATTGAAAGGGGCTTCTCACCGATCCTCGGAGAATTTGAAATTTGAAGGAATCGGAGCCTTAACATTCATTGGAGAGGGCCTCACGCCGATCTTTAGAGAATTTGAAACTTAAAGGAATCAGAAGCCTTAAAATCCATTGAAGGGGGTCTCACACCGATCCTCTGAGAATTTGAAATTTGAAGGAATCGGAACCCTTAACATCCATTTAAGGGGGGCCTCACACCGATCCTCGGAGAATTTGAAATTTGAAGGAATCAGAAGCCTTAACATCCATTGAAGGGGGCCTCACATCGATCCTCAGATATGAGGAGTCAAAATTTGGGTACTGACCCCAAGAGTCATTTGAAAACAGTGTAGAGAGTTTGTGATGTTGAATTTGCAAAAATGTGTCATGTGAAAAGGTTGACTTTTTGAAGAAGATTTGTAGAGTTTTGTAAGGTTTTGTGCAAAATGTGAAATTCTGTGGGGATGTGAAGACAACCCTAATTTTTAAGCTCAAAATTAGGGTTACACAGGTGGAATCAACCGTTCATTGAAATTCTGAACCAATGCATGGTTCATGGCTTCCATCCATCGCACAAAAAGGAAACTGATAAAAAGGCACATTTCTGAGAGAAATTTTCATTAATCTGCTTCAATAAAGATGTCACAGATCAAACATAGGCTAATGCCAAAAAAGGTACAATATATAGTCCATGTTGAAGTACATCGAGATCACCTCATGCCATGTATACATTGTAGGCTGAGTGTGTGTGGTACATATCATGTTGCCATAAAAAAAATGAACTCTCTGACCATCTGTATCAGGTATGACCCTCTAAGCCATGCTCCAGGATAAGAGTTCCCTTCGCATGTACTTAAAGGTACAACCCTCTCTTAGCTCATGTAATGAGGTTTAGTTTTGGTAAGGGCATCTTAAGCATGTGCATTTTTGGAAATAAAATCCGTTAATTTGAGAGACTTTTGGTCCATGGCTTAGTTTAGGTGGTTAGATGGGTTTTGGCTCAGTCTTAGGGTCTAATCCATGGCTGAGGTGGAGTTAATTTGATGACTTTGGGGTAGTTAGGTCATCTTTAATGCATATGTTCAATGTGGGTTCAAGTGATCAAAGTTTGGGTTTTGGCTAGGTTAGCCATGTCCATTGACCCAATTGATTGATTAATATTGTGTAGATGATTGTTATGAAGATTTTTGGTGAAGGGTTAAAGTGATTTTGAATTCAATTGATAGGTCAATTTTAGGGATTTTTGAAATTTGGTCAATTTTGGGTATGTGACACATTTCTGCAAATTCAACATCACAAACTCTCTACACTGTTTTCATATGACTCTTGGGGTCAGTACCTAAATTTTGACTCCCCATATCCGAGGATCAGTGTGAGGCCCCCTTCAATGGATGTTAAGGCTTCCGATTTCTTCAAATTTTAAATTCTCCGAAGATCAGTGTGAGGCCCCCTTCAATGGATGTTAAGGCTTCCGATTTCTTCAAATTTTAAATTCTCCGAAGATCAGTGTGAGGCCCCCTTCAATGGATGTTAAGGTTTCCAATTTCTAAGCCATGCTCTAGTATAAGATTTCCCTTCGCATGTACTTAGAGGTACATCCCTCTCATAGCTTGTATGGCAGTAGCTCTTCCAGTTCAGGGTCCGGTTGGAATCGATATGGCATTTTGCTGTCATCCATCCTGCGGAAAGTCACAGACACCTTACGGTGTCGTACCCCTAGAATGCAATGTTTAGCGACATCTGCACCATTTCCTTTAAGAAGGAGCACTGAAATGACTGGTAGAGGAATCTCCACAGAACCTATGAACTCACCAGGGCCGATGATATCGATTTATTTTCTAAATAAAATATTACTCTTGCTCAGAAATGAGACTTTGCAGAAGGGTCTTACAAAATCATGATAATCAATGTGTGGAGGAATGCAATCACCCTCATCGTAGATGTTGATAATACAACTATTTGGAATGCAGGTAGTAGGAAGAATACTCCATCTGACCATTCTTTTGATCATCCACATTATCATTTGCGGTAGTGAATCTACTTGATCGTGTCTGAGGATCCCAGGCGGATTCTCTTGTCAGTCATTTGTGAAGTTGTAGCAGCAGCCACACTGGATAGTAATCCTCCCATTTCCTTGCATCCATTTCCTTGGCTTAGAATAGGTCCTTTCCATAAGTAAACATGCTCAACCTCTGTCTCTTAGGTCAAAAATGCAGTCAAGAATACTTTGTTTGTTAGTCTCTGAGAAGACTCTAGTATACAATTCTAATCCATCCAGTATGTTGAAAGTATGTTAACGATTCTTCCTTGGACTTCTTCATAAAATTCAAATTCTCTTTTACTTACTTTGCTTATTTTGTAGTTCTCCATCGTACTAGGAGTCGGTAGCTATCGCAGACGTTCCTTTCTTTGAACATTGGCAGGAACCCAAATTAGCGCTGGCTGATCTGGAACACGAGACTCAACATCTAGCGGGATGTACGACCTTGGGCTCCATGATACATATTGATCTGTCCCTAGTGGGACGTATGACTCATCCATCATAAAATCTGAAGTCTGACACCCATCAGTGCTGGAGGTATACTCTTCCAATGTACTAAAATGTTGTAAATGTAGAACATTGCAATCCAGGCATTCTACAAATACCTCTATGGCTGATGTCCCTGCAGGTATCTGAGCGTTGCACGTCGGGCAACCCTTACATAAAACATCTGAAGCTGAAGGTGTATTTGACTCTGCGATGAAACCCGGTTCTTCATCTATGGTGGGTAGGCTAGCAGAAGTTTTTTTCATGTCTGGATCATAAATATGCCCCTCAAGAATAGAGGTGAGTAAGTTGTTCGTCTCTCTCTGACGTGTGCGTTCTTGTTGTAGAAATTCTCTCTGCTTCTTGCGGTTGACATTCCTACATTGCTTCCTACAAAGTGAAGTACTTGGCAGTCGTTTGTTATTGGAGGCTATTAGGTCTCCAACTGGTGTAGCTACCATGGAGAGCAGATGGTTGGGCCCTTCCAGTCGATCTTGCTCAGTTATCACGTTCTTTCCTTTGTGTGATACATTATCTTTTGCGGTCACCTTCAACAGTGAAGGAAATCCCTCTTTCTCTCCGCATCCGACTAGATTCATGAGGGGACCTTCATAATCTATGTCAACCTGGTCAAAATCCATGTTGAAGTCTATGGTACCTCCCTGCGGCGCCATCTCCTCATTTAGTGCAAGGCTCTAGCCATCCTTGAAAGCAAAGATCAGCTTCTGTCCCGACATTTTCCTGCAGACGACAGGAAAAACATCAACGGGCCAAAACTTGGCATGAACAAGAACAAAACAAAGTATTTATTGAAGTGATTTTTAGCTTATTTTAATGAAATTAATTTTTTACTTATATATGAATTTTGTTAAATTTTTGTGGAACATTATACTCAAAAGTGGAAAGAAGAAAATTTGAAGTTTAAAATATTTTTTTCTCAAAATTTTCATTATATTGAGGTTAATTACAAAAGTTTGACCCGGTCATAGACATTTGGCCACATAGATAACTCTCAAACAATCAAAGTTTCAAAGTTTCAAAGAAAGCGAAGGCAAGAGGCATCAGGTTGTGTAATAAATTTTCATATATGGTCCATTTATTGGTAACATGGGCATTTCGCCTTGGAGATCCACTAACTCATAGGCTCCTTCTGTGTAGACCTTTTCAACGACAAATGGTCCCTCTCAGGTTGGCTTGAATTTTCCACCTATTTTGCTGCGTGCAAGAATAGTTCATTTGAGCACAAGTACGAGGTCACCAACTTTGAATGTCCTTGGGTGGACCAATTGGTCATGGGCTTGTAACATATTCACTGGTAAAGCTCTAAATGTTATTGTGCTTCTAGTCCTTTTCCCTTCGAGACTCTCCAATTCTTCAAGTTCTCCTGTTGTGAGTTGGTTGGCAACAACAACTCTAAGAGACGGTGTCTGGTGGCGTCTGGATTTCTAATGATAGCACGACCTCGAACCCGTACATGAGCATATAGGGTGTACACTGAGTGGGAGTCCTGAAAGTCGTCTGGTAGGCCCACAAGGCTTGTCACAACTTGTTGTGCCAATCCCTTTTATCTCCCTCTAGTGTTTTCTTCAAAATCTATACCATCATTTTGTTGAAGGCTTCAGCCAGACCATTTGCTCTGGGATAGTAAATTGTAGAGTATCTCCAATCTATCCCATGTCTTTGATGAAATTGTGATCTTTGTGCTTCTGAAAGCTATCCCATTGTTGGAATTTATTCTTGACGGTACTCCAAAATGGTAGATAATTTGGCTTTTAAAAAATTGAAGGACGTGTTCTGTCGTAACCTCACGTAACGGTACTGTCTCTGCCCATTTGGAGAAATAATCTATAGCGGCAAGTATAAACCAATGTCCTTTGGAAGATGGAGGGTGTATTGGACCTATTATGTTCGTGCCCCAACACTTGAATGGCCACGAGGCAACAGTTGGGTGTAGCACATTCGGAGGCTAGTGTAAGACCATTCCATGCACTTGGCATTGGTGACATTTTCTGGTTGTATCCATACAACGAGCATCATTGCTGGCCAATAATACCCGAGCCTTTTGATCTTCATTTTCATTTTTGACTCTGACTAATGAGCGCCACACAATCCGGCATGTACCTCTTTGACAATATTTTGTGCTTCGGCTCTGCTCAAACACTGTAGCCACATCTGGTCGAATGATCTTCTGTAGAGGACTTTCCCATCAGAGCGTAAGACATGACCCTTCTTGTGATATGATGCGCTTCAGACTTATCTTCTGACAGCTTTCCAGTATGCAAATATTTTATTATTGGCTTGCGCTAATCTTCATTGATATCAGTAACTGCAATCATTATTTATTCTTTTTCGAGATTCTGTAGATTGTCGAGGTTGATTCGAGACAGAATTTTTCTTCCTTGTATTGAGATTTCAATGGAATCCTCTGGGAGACACGCCAGTTCATTAGTAAGTTTTGCCAGAGCATCGGCATGAGCATTATTTCCCTTAGGAATCTAGTAGAAAGTCACATTGGGGATCTGCTCCAGCAGCTTCATTGTGTACTGATGGTATTATGCTAATCTTGATTTCAAAATGTTGTATTTTCCGGCGACTTGCTGGATGACGAATTGAAAGTCGCCATAAATGGCAATGTTCGTTATAACAATTGAGATTACCACTTCCAACCCAGTGATTAAAGCTTCATATTTTGCTTCATTGTTGGTGCACAACTTTGTCAGGTGGTATGAGAACCACAACATACCCTTATTTAATGTGATAAAGATCAAAATGATACCTACTTTGCCTGTTATAACTGTGTCTGATTCTTTGTCTTTTCTGGCTGACAAAGCACTATCGAACTACATCTCCCAGCATTGCACACTGGATAATTCCATTTGTAGTATTTGTTCGTCTGGAAAGTCATCGTTGATAGAGGACCTAGCTGACAGTGGGTGTGCAGTGAGAAAGTCTACTAGTATATGTCCCTTGATAGCACGGAGATAGCACGGAGGGAAGGGAAACAAAAGTTATATTAAATTGCAATAAGATCATTGACCATCTTGCTAGATGTTCGGAGAGTGTTGGTCGGGTTATCAAATATTACAATGGATGAACTTTCGAGATTAGGGTAACCCTATGAGATAGCATGTAATGTCTAAGCTTTTGATCTACAAAAATTAACGCCAAAAAATGCTTCTCATTAGTGGATACCTTATCTCCGTCGGTATTAGACGACGAATCAAGTAGTTGAGTGCATTTTCTTTACCCTTGTCATTGACTTGGGCTAAGAGGGCTCCAAGAGAGTCATCTAAGCCGTGGTATAAAGTATCAACAGTTTCCCTGGGATAGAGGCTGCCAAGACAAGAGATGTCATTAAATATTATTTAACGTCCTGGAAAGCCCGATGACATTTTTCTTCCCAAATAAATTTGGGGCCCTTTTTAATTAATTTTGAGAAAGGCTAACACCTACCTGTGAGATTAGAAATAAAGCGTCTCAGATATGTCAACTTCCCCTGGAAAGAATGTAGTTGTTTCAAGGTTTTAGGAGGAGGCATTTCCAAGATAGCATTAATTTTATCCAGGTCGATCTCGATTCCTCGATGACGGACAACGAATCCTAGAAATTTTCCGGAGGTAATGCTAAAGATACACTTTAAGGGATTCATTTTAAGGTCATATCGTCGTAACCGTTCGAACAGAATCTTCAAATCATACAAATGGTCTATTTTTTGTTTACTTTTGATGACCAAATTTTCCATGTAGCATTCTACTTGGTTATGGATGAGGTCGTCAAAAATCTTTGTCATTGTGCACTGATATGTTTCTCCAGCGTTCTTTAGACCAAACAGCATCACTGTGTAGCAGAAAATTCCAATTGGTGTTCTAAAGGTTGTAAGTGCTGCATTCTCGGGAGCCATCTTGATTTGGTTGTATCCTGACGATCCATCCATGAAGGAGAAAATTTCAAGCGTTGAAGCGATATCTACCATCATTTCTGGTATGGGTAGTGGAAATTCATCTTTTGGACATGCCATGTTCAAATCTCTGAAGTCGACACAAACATGGATCTATCCATTTTTCTTCTTCATAGGTAAAATGTTAGCTAACCACGTGGGGTATTGCTCTTCTTTCACAAAGTTGCCATCTATGAATTTCTTCACCTCGGCGATGACTTTTTGTTTTTTTTTTAGGAGGATTCTCCTGGGAGCTTGTTTTACTAGGGTTATATTCTTGTCCACCCCGAGTTTATGGACTGCAACCTCTGCTGACAGTCCTGGCTTCATTAGAGTCATCTTCTATATCAAGACAATCCTCTTATGACTCACCAGTAACAATCATGCAAAATTCAGAATCATCGACTGGTTCGACTGTACCAAATCCGAGACCCTCTTTTGAATTTGGAGTTCAACTTTTACCATTCCATAATTTTTTAAAAAGTTTAAATTTATATTTTGGCATTTGTTTTGGTAAGTGACTTTATTGTATTGACTTCTGAACACAAAGCAAGAAATAACCAAAAGGAAATTCCATTAATTCATTAGGAATTAATTCATTAGTTCCATTAATTCATTAGGATCATCATTCAAATTTACATGTTTTTCAAGCTCAGTAGAGGTAGAAGCACGGTAAAATTTGATCGGCTTTGAACCAACAATACGGACTTCCTTGACCTCTAAACTCTTGTCTTTTTTAGAGAGAATCGGAGTAAGGGTCATAGCATTCACATAGTGGTTTATTCGATCATACATTATTTTATATACATTCTTCTCTGTATCTTCTAAGGATATCTCGTACTGAGGTTTCTTCTGACTTGTCATCATTATCTCGTCTTCAGAACTGTCTTCATCACCAACATTGATAGTTGGCCTTGTCCGTTCAATGATTAAATTGATCCTTCCTCGTCCATGTCCCCGGCCTTAACCTCGGGTGCGCGAACTAAAAGAACTATCACCAACTCGTTATAAGGGAGTGGTGAAAGATCGCTCAAGCAGAGTTGAATGGCCTCCTCCTTTTAATTCTTTTGAATCTTCCTCTTTCTTTGTGATAACCTCACAAGAGAAGACAGTCATCTTTGGAGACACGTAATAGGTAGCATCTTCATGGATACCAACTTCATGCACTGAAAATGGTTGTAGGTCTCCTTTGATGCAATTTTCTTGACCAACTTTGCAGTATTTGATGCACTGGTGTAGAGATGATGGAACCATATTACGCTCATGAATCCATGGTCAACCTAGTAGAGCATTAAAAGAGGTCTCGACGTCGATGATATGAAATTTAGCGGTTGTCAGAGTTCTCCAACCTTCATAAGTAATGTAATTAGCCCAAGGGCTCTTTCTCCCTTTTGGTTGAATCCTCTTAACATCATTTTATCGATCGTAAGTTCTTGAGCTTCAATATCCAAATAGGCCAATGTTCGTAGGCTCATTAAGTTAAGAGATGCTCCAGGATCTACTAAAACTCTGGACAACACAAATCAGTCCATGTTGACGGAGATGTATAGTGGACGGTTGTGGTCAGCTCTACCGAGCAGCAAGTCTTCGTCTGTGATGGTTACCTCAGGCTGTTCTTTCAATGAAGAAAATTCATCTGAGGATGTGCTGGCCAACTGAGCTAAGCAAATTTTTGGGTCAAGCAAAGCTGTAACCAGAGAGTCCCTCAGCTCCTTTGATAGGATCAGAGCATCGTAAATGCTTAATCGGGCCGACGACTTCCTAAGATGAGCTAGCACGTTGTATTCTACTTTGTATGATCCTTTGATTTTGTCTTGATTATGTGGTTCTTCCACTGCTGCAGGTGGAGACATCTCTTCTCAGGTCATTATCTGCTTTACTATATCTATTGGAGCTGTTCTTGGTGGTAACACTTCTCCGCTCCTTAAGTTAACTTCTGTGATTTCTTCTTGTGGAGATATCATTGTTGAATCTTCTAATGTCTCCTCCTCTTCGTCAAAAAGAACTAAGTTGATGGTAGCGGTGTACCGTGATGCATGAGACTTGGCTCCTCGTTATCAGTGTCGTTATAAACAAATTCATCCGACTCAAGTATGTTTTGAGGATCATTTTGAGGATCAAGATCGAAGCTAGATTGATCATAATCAGTTATGATATCACCAGAAACAGTTAAAACGTAGCCGAAATCACAATCATTATATTTATAAGACCCCTGAGGGACAAAAAGATAATCATACAAAGTCAAGGTTTTGAGGATTTTCTTCCCCGAAATCGAGACAACTAATCTAGTAGAGGCAGCCCCTATCCTACTCGTCATGCTATCAATCTTTGTAGTGACGCTTCTCTTCTTCTTCTTTATCCTCGACGATGACGGTCTTCCTGAAAAAACCTTCATCTTGCGCTTGGTATGTTGCAGACTCTGAATGGAGGCTTGTTTTGATGCAGACTGGATCTTGTTCAGTATTTTCTTGTATGATCTGCTCCAAACCTCATTCCATCCTTCTTCTCTAGTATATGTAGAAGATTGTTTTGATGGATCCTGTATTTGACTGAGGACCCTCTTGAGTTCATCCCAAGTTGTACTCCATCCATCTGTTTCAGTATAAGGATTGATTGGGGAGATTGGCTTAGCCGAAATCATATTTATGGAACCTTTTTTTAGGTTTTTTAAATATTCTTTTGGGGTTGTTATGTTCTCCTCTTTAAGGTTTCTCTCGAGCCATGCTTTAAAGATGAAGCATTTTTCTATAGTGTGCCCAAGCAACTGGTGGTATGATTAATAATTTGGTTCATTATTCTTATCCACCTCTTCGGGATTCTTTGGATCTAGTAGTCTGAACTCCAGCTTCTTCATCAGACTTCTGAATATTTTAGGTATAGCTTCATCTTTGAAAGAATACACAATTTTATGTCATTCTGACAGGGACATTTTCTTATCCCTTGTTCGTGGTGATCCTTCTTAAGGCAGTCGCTAGTTGGATTGGCTACTCTATTTCTGAGCATACTGTAACAAAGACTGGCAAGGCTCTTCTTCATATATCTTTATCGGCTTCTTTCCTTTATTGATGGTTTCCACTACTCTTGATTTCTTTTCAAACACTTCTTTTCGAGCACTCTGGTCAGCTTAGCCTTTTCGTGTGGCTCCATGTGATTAATCTCCTCTTGAAGACTGTTGGCTTTACCTTAGCAGCTTCTCGAAGGACTTGATGGTGAGTCCCTTAAGCATAAAAGCTACAAACCCATGAATGCTCTTGAGTAGAATTTCAATCGCATGAAGTTCCTATAGCTGAGGTTCAAATTTCATGATAAGGTTTCTCCACCTCAAAATACTGTCCACCAAAGTTTCACTAGGCTTTTGTTTTTTCATCATGAGCTCTCTAATAGATACATGATATTTTGCCTAGGTAAACCTTTTCATAAATATTTGTTCCAACTCGGAAAATATTTTAACTGACCCATTGGGCAAGTCAACATACCAGTCAAAAGCAATTCCTGACAAGTTGCTGACAAACTGTTGGAAGAGTAGAGCATCACTATTTCTCGTGTTACCACAGCTTGTTCGAAAATGTGCTATATGTTATCTGGGATTCCCAGTCCCATCAAATATCTTGAAGTTTTGGGCCACAAAACCGTTGGGGAAAGGCACAGCATCGAATTCCTCTGGGTAAGGTCTACCCTTTAGAACCAATGCACCACCCTTAGATTAGGTCAAAGCATCCCGCACTTGCTCAACCATTTGCTTGAATTCCTTTTTTGGTATAGCACTTGATGGAGAATCCTTTCTATGTTGTTCGTCTCTGTTTGCTGAAGCAACCTCTCTGCTTTCATTTGTTATGTGTATAATCTCTGGCTAATTGATCTTTAGAGAAGATAATTGCGGAGCTTGTGATTGCCACTGAATAGTGGTCATAGCGGTCATGGCTGCTCATGGCTGCGGTTTTATCTCTTCTATTCTTTTCTCCAGTAGACTAACTTGCTCATCCCTTAGGAGGATAGCCCTACGAAGTTCATCTACAGCGTTCTCTTTGGTGTGAGGTTGAGCCTCATACACAAATGTGGTGGCTCTTATTTCAATTACATGGACGTCCATGAGATCTTCCTCCAAATAATCATTGTAATCAAAATTTTCGTCGTCGCTATCGACAGAAACTCCGTGTTCTCAAGCTAACTCAAAAATCTTGATCCTGAGTTTCTCAACTTTCTCTTCAATTATTGATTCCTTGATCGCTTTAAGATCTGGAGGACTCTGATGGACATCCTCAACTTGTTCCTCCATCTCGCTGGCTATTGTTGCGACGATGTCAGATAATTCAGACCATGGTTTCATTTTTTTTTATTCTCGCGGGCTCAATGGACTGTATCGGTGCAGCAACCTTGGGGACCCATACCTTTTCCTTCTTTTATGATGATGTCTCAGGAAAGAGGAATCAAGTAGTTGAGTGC
>NW_018237325.1:10007-42984 GCF_001263595.1 Phalaenopsis equestris | reverse complement strand
AGGTAATCGTCTTATCTTTGCCTTTGGGATTGTAGAAATGTGTCCATAATGGGTGACAGGTAAGATTTTTGAACCTAGTCTTGACTTAACCGGTCGACGTCTTGCAATCCTGGTGACAGTGTGTTCAGTAGTAATCACTGCGGTATCCACTCTGTTCCCTAAACGGAACCAAACAAGGACACGAGTAGGGGGCACTCTAGTTGTCTTATGAGATTGTCTGGCGGACTTGATGCCTTTCAAAATTCCCTTCTTCATGAGAGGGGAAATTACATCTCCCACTCTTTTAAGCAACTCTCTAACTGAACATCCTTCCTTGGTAGCTAGCCTTCTGAAAACTACACTAACTCGAATGATAGGGGTGAATTTATTTCGTTCCTCACCATGTCCATGAAGTAGTGGTAATGTGGTGGCGATTCTCTAGATACTCTCATATCCATCGGTATCCGTCAGAGGATGGAATCTAGTGTCTCATAGGAGTGGATAAATTTTCGGTAACACTTCTTCATTTTGATGAAGCTCCTCCTTAACAGGTGTCTCCTTGGGAGCCTAGGCTTTGATGGCCCTCTGAACTTTTCTATTATGCTTCCTTTTTTGGGTTCTGGTCTGCGGTACAGTCCTTGAACTTGATCCGATTTCAAACACGGGTGGTGGGACAATTAATTCCTCAGTCGGATCTTTAATAATCATTACTTCTTTCACCTTAGCAACAGTGTGGCTAGAAGGTTTGGCGAGTGCCCTGACAGAAGCAGCAGGGATAGTAGGCTTGATGACAGTAGCTTTAGCCTTCTTGCAGACAGGGAAGTCCTGAAGGCAGCTCAGGCTGAATTCTGCAGACGGTTCCTGTATTTCTGGTGCAGCAATCTTCATCATTACAAAGGGGGCTTTCTCGAGGATGACCTCGAGATCTTCAAATCTGGCTCTGAATTTAATGGTAGGAACGAGATTACGGGCTTCGTGGCTCATTGGCAGGTTGCAAGAAACGTTCAGCATCGGGCAGGCCATTGCAGCAGGCTATAAAATAGAAAGTTTCAGGGTTAGCTATATGGCCAAAAACCTCATAATTTTTAGTGCAAGCACTAATAAATAGAGGTTGATCTATAGATCAGGCGGGTCTTAATTTATGGGTATTTTAAAGTTGTGTTTAAGAAAAATCAAGAGGTGTAAAACTTAATTAATATAAGAAAAATTCAAAGTGCGCGCAGCACAACACGATTTTCAAAGTAGCAAGTCAAATTTGGAAGGGAGATGTGAAGTATTTTTAGGACCCAGTGCGGGACCTATTTAGTGGCAGACAATGCCGAGGTGGAACTAGTCCACCGACACACCTATTGGGGTCCAACCCCGCATGAAAATTTAAAGAGTCCTTAATGGCCTTCTGAACCCCTCTGTTCAAAGATGGTTGAACAGCTAGTCCTAAAGTCCAAAGAGTTAACCGTACTTTCCCAAGACAGAAATGGGTAAAGTATGCCAAAAGAAGAAGGGTAATTTGGTCCAAGAGGGACGTGGACACATTATCGATGTGTGAAGATAATATTTCTTGATTTGAATGGAGAGAAAAGCTTGTCCCCAACGGAGTTCCAGAAGCTGTCGGCTCTATTTTTGGTTAGAGGAGTTGCTCATAAAAAGCTATCGGTCACCGGAATTGAAATCCCGTCGTCCGCTTCGGAAGGACATTTAGTTTACATATATGTATATTTAGTTTTTTGAAAAATATGAAATCAAACTGACCTCATATTTATCATAGTTTAAATGAAAGCGCATTGTACCTCAAATCCTATATTTATCCCGAAGGATAAACAAAAGATTTGAGGATGAGGCTTGATTAAATAAACTAAGTAATATATGACATCCGTTTGGTCTGCAAAACCTTTATATTTGTCGACAAGTTCCCCTATTTAATATAAAAAATTAAATAAGTTTTATATTAAGTTGGGTTCGGACATGCTTCCTATAAGTGCAAGCCCTTATAGTTAATTACATCTTAAATGATCAAAGTCACCTAAGAAGACTATCGATAAAAATCAGGAAATATTATCTTCAAGGAGTTTCAAAGGGTAGGACTTTTCAAATGAAATCAGACGTACATGTGTGAAAGGAGATTGATTCAAATTTGGAATATTTTATTATAGAGTATAGAGTCTTTATAGAGTCTAAAGGAGGAAGAACTAGGGGATGTCTTGGATCCAGAGGAGAACCTCGGTGACTTCCCAAGCTATCCTATTATTTTGCTTCAGTTTTGATGAGAAATATTCAATCATTTTATTCTACCAATTTTATTTATTTAGGGCTTACATTCATGTGAAACGATCACATAAATAGCCTGGAAGATGTAAGGATTTAGGTAATGACGGACGACAACCTCGGAATCCTAAGACGAGTTAGGGCTTATATTGTATAGCAAGGATGTACAAAGGTCTAAAGATAAGATGAGGATTTACGTTGCATAAGCAAGCAAACTCAAAGTCCTATGGCTTTGTTGTTTATATCTAAGGAAGGAAGATTGGTTTAGCTGGGGAAGACAGGTTTTGCTGTTGAAGATGGTCGTACTACCCGCCAAGCTAGCTCCAAGTTCCTTGTCTCGATGAGTTTGAGTTTTCTAGTGTGTCAAGTTGTGTTTCTAGTGTGTCGTTTGAGTTTTCTAGTGTGTCAAGTTGTGATGTTAAATCAGGTGGCCCTATGGTTGAAGTTCTTTAAATTTTTATGAAGGAATGTTAAAGTTGATTAGAGCGAGACTAGTTAGGATCCTACGGTTCGTTCGTTCCGGCACCACTATTTTCTATTGGATTCACTTAGTCCAAACGAACTTACTAAACTCAACTTAATGAGTTCCATAAATTCATTTAGACCATGGGAAGCCTCCTTAGCAATCGTAGGTTACCTCCTCCAAGGGATTCCCGATCATCCAATAAAGACGTCTTAATTTAGTTTCAATTGTAGTTTTGTGTGATATTTGCAATTGAATTTTGAGTTGTTTTATATTTTGAATATTGTGGGGGTGAATTTTATTTTAGTTCATTTAAGTTTGGTTTTGGTTTTATTTTTGTGGCTATCCTAAAGGTGGCTATCCTGATAGCATCCTGATAGCTTTAGTTTTCATGCAGGGGGGCATCGTTGTTTAACATGCAAGTTTGCAGGTATAAAATTACAGTATGAAAGTACAAGAAAGACAATGTTGAAAACGTTAAAAGCGTACCTAGCGAGTCCTCTCATTCCACCATCTTACTTAAAATGCATGTGAGGGCAGTTTATTTAGAGGCAAAAAAAGTAAGGTTTTGGTAGTTTTCCAAACCCTATGTCATATCTTGGTGGGTTCTTAGGAGTTTAATTAAGGATGATTTTGTCAAGCAAAATATATTATGTTTAGTAGATCTCCGAGGTATCCAACAGATCTAGAGAAAGAAGCAGGTCCGTACCACTCTCTCGCTGCGTGGTGGAAAATCCCGAGTTCTTTTAAACTTATTATGTTGCTTAATAATTCCTTCTATAAATACCCTTAGTGCTCAGTGAACATTGATGTCTCAATTATCCCAAAGAATAGGGTAATTATTACTTGTAATTCAATTTTGAAAATTATGTGGGTGAAGACCCTTAAGGGGGCAAGTTAGTGTTATTGGAACACTTAACAAAATTTTGGTCCTAATTAGGCTTGTAGTGTTTGAAAGAAGTCTTAGTTTTCATTGAAATTTATTTTTCTAATCCTCATTTAAATGAAACTTTATTTAGCCTAAGTCACTACTAAGCCCTTAAGACCTAGGTGAGTGTCTTAATTAGTTTTGAAAAGGTGAAGCTTTAGGTGGTCATAGATCATGATTTGAATTTTATTTGAAAATCAAATGGAATCATTAATTTTCAAAATTATACCCTTAAATTCGAAAGTCATTTTATGATAACGAAGTTTCCAAAATTTTAATAATTATGGGAATTATTATCTTATCTTTTCAATTAAGAAAGTGAGGTAGGTTTCTATCAATTAACCCCTTGTGTTTCAAACATCCAAATAAATTGATTAAGATCAGAGGTTGCCCATTTTCCTCCTTGAATTAAACCTAAATGTTAATTAAGTCTAACTTTCCCAAATTACACATTTGCCCCTAAGGCTTTAACACTTCATAATTTATTAAATTTAATCCAAAGACTGAAATTTTTATCCTACCACATTCATGGGTCAATTAAGACATCAGAGGAGAAAATATAATTTTTGAAAATTTAATATAATTTATATAATTATTTTTATGCAAAAATAGGATTTTTCAAAGAAAATT
Source organism: Phalaenopsis equestris (assembly GCF_001263595.1). Classification (NCBI taxonomy): domain Eukaryota; kingdom Viridiplantae; phylum Streptophyta; class Magnoliopsida; order Asparagales; family Orchidaceae; genus Phalaenopsis; species Phalaenopsis equestris. The sequence continues at coordinate 38,722 of NW_018237325.1, read as the reverse complement.
CCTAACTTGACCAAGGTAAATCCTAATCCCTTGAAATTTTTACTGGAGGTAGACCTAGACAGAGAAGCTTTTGGACTAAATTTCATGATTTTTTGAATTCTAATTGAATTTTAAGAATTGTTTTAAGTTATGGGAAATTTATTAAGTATAAAATAATTTAAATGCGGAAAATTAAGTTTTATATTTTTTGAAAATCCTCCTGAGGTCAGAGAACTCAAAGGAGAAAATTTTATATTTTTCTTAATTTTATTTGATTTATTAGAATTATTTTAAGTGAAAACTCATTTTTAGCCTTTAAAATTTATTTTTGAGTTTTAAAATTTAGTATTTTTATTTAAAAAATCAGGAAAAATATTCTAATTGTTCCTAAGTGCTTAGCAAGTAATTTAGAACCTTTCCATGAGTTTTATCATTTTTGTGATTTTTATGAATTTTTAATTATTTAAATATTTAAAATAGGTTAAAAATCAAGTTTTTATTTTAAATAACATTTTATTTTTAGAAAATCCCACTGATCACAGAGAACTCAAAAAACTAAGTTTTATAATTTTTCAAGTTATATTTTGATTTTTAAAAATCATTTTTGTGCAAAAAATTTTAATTAACTTGATAAATCAATTTAAGTTATAAAAGGGACTTAAAATGCTTTGAAATTTTTATGGTGAGTTCTCTAGATCCTAAAAAATAGTAAAGATAAAAAATCATGTCTTTGTGTAGTTTATACTTTTCAAAATTAATTATTTTAGTGATTTAGGGTTTGTAAAAATTAGGTATATTTTGAATGAGTTGCTCATGAAAAATTTTCCCAAGGACTCCTTGGTCATCATAAACCTTCAAAAATTTTATGAATTTTTTCTAGGCAACATGCTAATTTCCATGATTATTTTAAGCAAATAATGAACATAAATTTGAAAAATATGATTCTCTGTCTAGGGATCTCCTCTGACTTTGGAGAACTCAAGGAATGTTCCCTAAGACAGAGATAAGAACATGCTAAAATTTCAAGTCATAGTGTGAAGCCTATATGCATGGAGAATCAAAACATTTAAATTAGTGTTTATCAGTGTTTAATTAATTAAAAATAAAATATGTATCAAATGGACTCCAAATCATTTCCACATAGTTCTCCTCTATTCACTTAGCAAGAGGGTATTTTTATTTTATTTTTATATTTTTTTACACCAAGATATGAATTTTTGAAGTTAGGGATCATTTTCTAATTTTTTAAATCCCTTTTTATCTATTTAAACCCGCGGCGCCACACCACCTCAACTTACGGCAGCTCCGAAGCTCCACGCGACGCGCTTCTATTTGACGTCGCCACCCACCTCAGCACTGACTCAGCCCGCGATTTATGTTCTGAAGCACTGTTTGGCTTGATCATAATCGTCCATCCGATACAGGCACGATCGAACGACTCCCCGTCATCGTCTTTGATAGCCTAGCCTGAGAACCATCCATCTTCTAGCCCCAAGATCTCTCTTATTTCTTAACCAAATTGGATGAATTTTTTTTTAAATGCTAGTCTAGACTAGAAGATCACATCCATACGGTGATCAAGCCATAAAATTAACTCTAACTAAATGGAGAATCAAAAAAGGATCGGAAGGGGGAGAGATTTTATGCCTTTGCTCTGAGAAGTGAAGCTTTGATCAGAGAGTTTTGGCACGTTCGTTGTGATCTAAAGAGGCTAGGGATTGAGTCTCTAATCTTGGTGTAAGGCCTAGATATGATTTCGATCACAACCAGATTTGGGTGTTGGTCTAGAGTTATGGTAGAGGCTATGTGAGAGGGGAATTTGATGGGGCTTAAGCTTCTTTCACCATTGTGAAGGTGTGGGTGGAGTAAATTTGAGTTTGGTCGATTGTGGAGGTGTATTGGGCTCTGTCCTTATTTTTGGCAAGATTTCGAGCTCAAAATTGAACTCCGATGGTGGAAATTGGTGAGGGAAAACGATTGGAATGCACTAAGGGAATCTTAGGGAAACTCTGTGGTCAATTTGGAGAGGTCTCTCTAAGAAATTTTCAGCACAACCTCCATGGTCGTGGAAGGTGCTTTTTATAAAAATGGTCAAGGGGTGAGGTCATGGGCAATTAGGGGTGCATTGTGCTGCTTAGGTGGAGGGCATAGGAGCTCTACAATTTGGGTTCGATTTGGGTGAAGTCCCATGGGGGTGGCTCTCAGTTTTGAGCTTCTTCGGCGACTAGGCCAGCCAGCCATGGCAGAAGGAGGTGGCTAGGTGCTCAGGGCATCCAGGGGAATCTGTCAAAGCAATTTAATGCAATGGGGTTTAGTTTTGGTAATGGTCTGTTAAGCATGTGCATTTTTTGGAAGTAAGATCCCTTAATTTTGAGGACTTTTGGTCCATGGCTCATTCCATGGCTCATCTAGCTTGATGGCTCATCTAGCTTGGGTTAGATGGGTTTTTGCTCAGTCTTAGGGTCTAACCAATGTCTAAGGTGGAGTTAATTTGATTGCTTTAAGGAGGTTTTGCTCATGTTTAATGCATGGGTTCAATGTGGGTTCAAGTGATCAAAGTTTTGGGTTGAGCTAGGTTAGACATGTCAATTGACCCAATTGATTGATTAGTATTGTGTAGATGATTGTTATGAAGATCTTTGGTGAAGGGCTGAAGTGATTTTGAGTTCAATTTGTAGGTCAAATTGAGGGATTTTTGAAATTTGGTCAATTTGGGCATGTTCGGCTAAACATTGGTCTAGGTTGGGATAGGCTTGGGCTAAGTCCAAATTAAATGGTTCAAATGATCAAGGAAGATGTTTTGAAGATTTTTAATGAAGGAATGGAGTGAAAATTTAGGGGGTAAGGCCCTCAATTTGGTGAGATTTTGAGACATGGCCAATTTGGGGCAAATTTAGGGCTTTTGGACTTTGGTTGAAATCAAATGAAATTGAGGCCTCACCAAAGCCAAATGAAGGTTAATTTTAATGTATGGGGATGTTATGAAGTTTTTTCATTGTGGTCGATTGATTGGATTTTGGGTTCAATTTGGTGGAACCAAGTCATTGGGCAAAAATTAGGTTTTTGGTTTAGCTCAAAATTAGGTTCAAATAATGGACCAATTGAGGTGGACTTGGTCTAAATTGGTCACATCAAGGGTAAATTTGAGTTTAGAATTGAAATTGGGGTAAATTGAGACCAATTTGATAAACATTTGGAGTGATTTTGGGAAAATATGGGCCTTTAAAGGGCAATTTGGGGGTTTTGATCAAAGATGGCCAAATTGGCCAAATTGGGTCATGTGATAGTTGAGAAAAATAAAATTAGGATTATTTGGGAGGTTTTGGAAATTTTTGGGATTTTTTTTTGAATTTTTGGAATTTGGGGTAATGAGGGGTATTTTGGTAATTTTGCCAATTTTGGTGATTTTGGGTAGTTTGGGTGTTTTCAAGATGTTTGAAAAGATTTTTGAACCAATTTGGGTATTTTGAGTAGACTTGGGAATTTTGGCCAAATTTGGGGTCCCAAAGGTATATAGGTAATTTGGGGGAATTTAGGGTCAAAAGTTTAGGTTGGGTATCTTGGTAGAGTTGGAGTGCCAACCACTATCAATAAACCATGGACCAATGGAAACCCCCATTTTGGGTCCTCTATGTAGTGGTCTTAGCCTAACCACTAGCCCAGGGATAATGGGTTTAGGGGACCAACTACAAGAGTCTCCCAAAAGTAACAAGGGACCAGAGCCTGAAAATTATGGGTTTAGGGTAGTGAGTGATTATGAGTGTACGTTATTGCAATTGAGTGCCTTAGCCCTAGACCAACACCCAGGGTCAACCTTAAGGTCTAACAGTCCTAAGGGTGACTCATCTTGAGTTCCCCCATAATGACCCTACCTACTAAGTGCTAGATGTTGGAACCAATCTGTGGAACTTCAAGTTGAGTAGAGAAGAGTGTAGAATTTCTAATGGTGAGGGTTCCTTGTCTAGTTTTTTAAGAATAGTCAATAGGAAAGTCCTATGGCTAGACCTTAGGCTACAAAAGAGCAAAAACTAAAGCTCAACCAAAAGTGAGGTCAACAGCTAGTATCCTCCCAGCCTAACCATAGATTTAGAGACTAAACCTATGATTAGCCAACGATTCTCTATAACACTTGATTGAGGGTATAAAAGTAAAATTGCTTTTATTTGGCACCTACAATGTTTAATTTATCTCATTATTTTATGATATCCAATTCATTACATAAGAATAACAATTTTTAACATCTAAAATTCTCCAAACCAATTCATCCAAAAAGGGTTATCTTTAGAATTAATATTTTCTCTTAGGAATAACTATTAGTTATTTTAAACTTAAGACTTACATTTAGGAGTACTTGTTAGAAAAAACCACTTAAATTGATCTTCCAAACTAAGGACTATTAGTAGACTAGAAATTGACTAAGGATCTCTTACTTCACATCTTCATGGGATCGATACTGCGATTTTTAAGGAAAGCCCTATATTACTTGAAGTGATACGTGCACTTGTGTAGAACCCATAGTGTGTGAACTAATTATATATTTTACATAACATTTAAATTTTGCACATTAAATACTTAAAATAAATTGGGTCAAGTTTTTTGCCATATTTTTGAATGCTAAATTACTCCATAACTTTGGGTTGGGTCAAGTTTTTTGCGTCGTCTCAGGGAATTAAATTGATATAAAACGCGTAAAAAATAACACACACTATGGGCACATCAAGTTTTTGGCACCATTGCCGGGGAAGCTTTCAAAAGAACTTTAGGTGAATCTTAGTTAAACCTGTAAGACGTAAATTTGGAATTTATAATATTTTTATCTAGTTTGTTTAGTTGTTGTGTGTTTGTTTAAAATAAAATTAAAAATACCAAAAATATTTCCGGTATATATCCTATTAGTTACATTTTTTAATTTGTATGCGTAGTTCAGGAGCTGCAGACCTTGGATTTTATGACACTAATTTAGAGAGAACTTTTAGGAGGATGATGAATCATAAGAGACTTCATGAATTTAATGTATAAATTCGGATCAATGATATAATGAGTATTCAAATTTGGATTAGAATACTAGTAGCTTTGAAAGAGTAAATCCCAAGAGAGTGATAAATTTTTAAGAACATATTCTTACTATTTGAATTTCTCAGATTGTAGATATTGAGAGTAAGTTAGATTAATACATAAAGAGTTATCCTCAACGTCCCCCAGTTGTTAAGGAAAATTCATTTGGACAACTGTTTAAGCCTAATTATTTTGAAAGTAGCCATAAGATATACAATCCTTATTCCGATTATTACAATCCAGGTTGGGAAAATCATTTGAGTTTTAACAAGAATAATAATTTTGGAGGAGAAAACTAATTTTGGGAAGATAGTCAATTAAATCAGACTTATAATTGGAATAATCATTGCTATTATGATAATTAACTTTCTATTCCTCATAATTTTATCTTCAACCCCCAAAATGAAAAGAAGGATTTATTAAAAGAGGTTGTTATTCAAATGGAGAGTGAGCGGGAGTGTCAAGGGACTCAAATAAGGAATATGGAAAACCAACTAAGGTAGATTATTAACTTAATTAATAATCCTCCTCAATGTAACTCCAACCCACATGATGAGGTGATGGAATTAATGATAGAAGATGTTGTGAATCAAATGAAGAGTGAGCTAGAAAATAAAGAGGTTACAATAAGGAGTAAAGAAAAAAAATCGAGCAATTTATTAAGGCAATTAGCTGTTACCCCCCATAGATTTTATTTAGTGACCTTGAGATAAATCCTGAAGAGATGAATGATGAGCAATAAAAAGTTATAGAACAAATATTTAGAAGAGAATTGAAGGATATTTTTTAAAAGAACTTTAAGTTGAGAGATGAGGATAAGGAGATTAAAAGAACAATGGAAGAAATTCTTAAGGAATTAGAAAAAAATTATTTCCTCAACTAGGATAAATATAGAAAGACCACCTCCACCATTTACTCAATACCAAGTGGAAGATTTAGAAGATAACTTCAAATAGAATTGTAATATAGAAGAAATTTGATCCAGAATTTGAATTATCTAGAGAGAATCTGATCTAAAATTTTGGAGAAGTTGAATTTTCATATGAAGATCCATTTCTTATAAATTTTAAGGATTTTATTAATTTTCAAATAAAAAAAATCAGTAGAAGAATATTGGATATAGAAGGAATATGAGGAATAATGATATGAATCAATTTAAAGTGGAAGAGCTGAAAGAAAAATTTTAATTCGAGGACTTTGTAGGAATCCCTGGATCTAGAAAAGATTAGATGATTGATTAAGGATTAGTTAAATGGAGGTGGAATCATTGGTCGAGCTGATGACGTTAAACAAAGTGCTTTATGGGAGGTAGCCCATAGTTATTTGTGTGGTTTGATTTAGTGTGCTTAAGAGTTTTAATTATTAGTGTTGTATTTTATTTTCTTTCATGTGGATTGATTAGTTTGATTGATTATTGGTAAATATTTGGATTGTCAGTGGTTTGATTTGCTTTTTGTGTGCCATGAGGGAGGTGATTTCTTAACTTCTTATTATGGTTAGACTTGCATGTTCTCTTATTGTAGTTGGATTGACGAGTCTACTACAACTCGAGCCTCATTCGGACTTAATTTTTAGAAGAGACATTATGAATTTATCATTGACAATTCCATCTCAATTTTTTTACGTCCTTTCTTTGACCTTGTTTTCATTTGGTAAGAGTAGCTAACCTATTTGATGGGTAACTTGTGGATGAATTTACCCTATCCTTATAATTGCTTGAGGTGCTTAATTATTGGGATATGGTGATGCCAAGTGTTGGTGCTCGAGAACCAATATATAAGGGATAATCTTATTTTTGGGATTAGAATCTATAAAATCATTTCAAAGCACGCAACATATTTGTGTAGTGAATTCGTTAAGTGTTGGAAGTAATTTGGTGAGATGTGATGAGTTGAAGGAAGAATTGACCTCATTTAATAATGTGTGTTTTTGTTTGTGTTACAATAATAAAAAGATTTGGAGAACACATAAGAATATATATTCCTATGATGATACCTGTCCAGCTTGTTAGACCTTTCTTTCAATTTTATCAAGCATGTTTAGTTTAGATTTACTTTCTATTAAATGTTTTCTATTCGATAAATAATTGTAGGATTTTTTAATAGACATTTTTGGTTGATAGAATTTTGAAACTATTTTTCTTCCTGCTTATATCTTCTTTACTAAATGCAATACATGTTAAAAATCAAGTTTAGGGGTAGGAAGAATAAAAAATTTTAAAGTGAGTGTACTTGCTTTTAGTTTAATATTACTACAAGCATGTTTTAGGCTAGATTTACTTTCTCTTGCAGTCATTCTATCCTGATTATGAATGTATAGGAATTTGATAATATGTCGTAGTAGTAAGTAGATTCAACTTTTACTTTTTCTTTCTGCTACATTTTATGGAGTTAATTACAAAATTTTTTAAAATTCAAGTTTGAGGGGAAGAAAATTTTCTTTTAAAAGAAAGAAACTATATTTTATTTGTCCTCAATTAACTATATTTTTAAAATTTAATTTGACATGACCTTCGGTATTGGAGGCTAACTTTAGATAACTATATTTGTGTTTCTAAATATATAGTAGACTTAAGTAAAAGTTTTCAATAATGAAAGTTAATTCTAGAGTTAAGATATTTGGTATGAAAGGATAAGACTGTGCTTTTTCTATTTAAAGTTAAGGAGATTATATTTTTGAAGTATTAAGAATCTTAAATTTTCATGTATTTAGAAAAGAAATGAAATTTATGAAAAATCGTCAAAGCTATTATGAATTTATAAAGTGAAGGAATGTGAAAAGTTTTTAACTTTAAGAAGAGAATATTGAAGTAAGAAGAGATAAGAAGAGAATATTGAAGTTTAAAATCATTAAAGGCTATCCAGATATAGTAAACCTTACAAGAAAAAAAAGAAAGGAATGAATATGTTCCTGAAAGAAAAGAAAAGGAAAAGCTAAGAGAGAAATAAAATAAAAAGAAAAGGAAAAAGAAAAGGAAAAAAAATTATGTGAGGAGAAGCTTGAGGAGATGCCTAATCAAAAATTGTTTTCACTTGAATCAACTTGAGGAAGAAGGCTTTATTACATTTTCTAAACTTGTATTTGAGTATTAGCATCCTTACTAATAAAGATCTCATGAATTTATTTTTCATATGAATATTATAAGTAACTTTAATATGATAAATTGCAATTCTTCTTGAAATGAATAGAAAATAATAAATATTAGATTTGACTACTAAGTATTATCACACTTTTAGTTTTGACTTCAGTTGTTAAAAATTTTTCTTAAGTTGTGCTATTATATTTAGTAGACCAAAATATAGAAATTTTTAAGTTAAACTCTGTACCATCAGTCATATTTTTATGTAGTAAATGGGTTACTTGAGGACAAGTAACATTTAAGTTTGGGGGTATTTGATACACCTAAAAAAGGTTCAGCTATTCAAATGCTTTTAATGCCTATATTTGGTAATTTCCAATGATATTGCACTTTAAAGGAAGGTATTTTGTATATTCATGGTTTCAGGTACATGAAATGGAGTTTCGGTGAAAAAGAAGCAAAAATAGTGAAATTTGGAGATAAAACGAGCAAGAAAGAAAATTCTGTGCTGACACATTTCGATATGTATGTCTATGATTAATCTCATTTACACTTACCACATATTTTTGAATGAAATTATACTTTAAAGAAAGGTTATTTTCATTCTTATTTTGTAGGTTTATTTGTTAGGAACGAAAGAGAACTAAAACGGGCTGAAACACAGCTGAAATGTAGCCAAACAGAACGAAATGGTGGAGCTACTACAGACCGGCCTCAAAGGCACCCAAACCGATGCCGTCTGAATCCAAAGAAGGACAAAAATATGGCACTAATGATGCGAAAAATGGCTTTGACGGCGCCCGAGACATCTTGGATGCGATTTTGGGTGGTTATAACTGAGATTCAATGTATTTGGATGATTTTTGGAAGGTTACTTGAGGCATCTCTTGGGAAATTTGTCCCTACACTATAATAAAGTGATTTCATGTCAGAATAAGTGGTGTGTGTGTGTGTGGAAGAATTTGGAGAATGTTTATAGATCTTAAAATAGGAGTAGAAATGTATATTTCTACCATTTTGAAGAGATTGTGGAGTAGATTTTGAGAGAATCTGTAAGGAGATGTACTAGCATTATATGGATCAACAGGAATTTGTAAGATGTACTAGCATTGTATGGATCAGCGGGAGACTTTGTGGAAGAGATATTCATCTTTCTTTCAAAAATCATTCAATGTATTTGGATGATTTTTGGAAGGTTGCTTGAGGCATCTCTTGGGAAATTTGTCCCTACACTATAAAAGAGTGATTTCATGTCAGAAAAAGTGGTGTGTGTGTGTGTGTGTGGAAAAATGTGGGGAGTCCTTATAGATCTTAGGATAGGAGTAGAAATGTAAATTGCTACCATATTGAAGAGATTGAAGAGTAGATTTTGAGAGAATCTGTAAAGAGATGCACTAGCATTGTATGGATCAGCCGGAGACTTTGTGGAAGAGATATTCATCTTTCTTTCAAAAGAAGAAAGCTAAGTATAATGTTCTTCATTATCTTATGATTTTGGAAACACTTATATAGTGAATTTTCTTTTATGTAATAAAGTTTTTCGTTTTGTTTTCTTTGTGCTTTGTGAAGTGTTTCTCTTACTCTTTCTTTTCTTTACGAAATAGTGGCATGTGAAGATTATGTCGTTATTTTTCTTTTGCAATGAGTAGGGTTCGAGTAGGGTTCATGTTTAGGATAGGGTTCATGTTTAGGATATTGGGATGCATGATTGAAGAAGTTTTAATTATAAATGTGATGGTTTTTACTTGCACTTGATTTACATTACAATAAGGACCCATTGTGGTGTTAAAATTCATTGTAATTGCATTACGACCAAAGAGGGTGGTGTAATTCTCAACAAAGAGGAACCACATTCAAATTCCAGGGATGGTGAAGTTCATGGGGGTTGAGTGTAAATTAGTAGGGAAATATATATATATATATATATTACTGGGCAAAGAATTGGAGAATCTAGGGTGACAGATTATATTCTCTAACTTGGTCTTAGTGTTTAAGAACTAAAGCGAGAGTTAACCTTCAGGGGAAGAGAATTGGGAGCTATGGAGTGAGTGTCAGGATCCTCCCAGCCTAACCACGGATTTAGAGACTAAACCAATGATTAGCCAATGATTCTCTATAACATTTTACTGAGGGCAGAGAATTAAAGTTGCTACTATTTGACACATACAATATTTAATGTATCTCATTCCTTTATGTTATCCAATTCACGATATAAGAATAGAAGTTTTTGACATCTATAAATTATCCAAATCAATTCATCCAAAAATGGTTATCTTTAGAATTAATATTTTCTTTTAAGAATAGTATTAGTTGTTTTAAACTTAAGACTTACATTTTGAAGTACTTGTTAGAAAAACCACTTAAATTTATCTTCCAAACTAAGGGCTAATAGTAGTATACTAGAATTTGACTAAGAACCTCTTACCTCGCTTCTTCGTGGGATTGATACTGGGATTTTTGAGGAAAACCCTATATTACTTGAAGTGATACGTGCACTTGCATAGAACCCATAGTGTGTGAACTAATTTGCCTCTTACCTCGCTTCTTCGTGGGATTGATACTGGGATTTTTGAGGAAAACCCTATATTACTTGAAGTGATACGTGCACTTGCATAGAACCCATAGTGTGTGAACTAATTTGTATATTTTATATAATATTTAAATTTTGCACATTAAATACTTAATATAAATTGGGTCAAGATTTTGGCCATATTTTTGAAAGCTAAATTACTGCGTAACTTTGGATCAGGTCAAGTTTTTGGCGCCGTCTAAGGGGAATTAAATTGACATAAAACACACAGAAAAATAATACACACTAGCGGCACATCAAGTTTTTGGCACCGTTACCGGGGAAGATTAGGTAAGAACTTTAGGGGAATCTTAGTTAAACATGTAAGACGTAGACATGGAATTTATAGTATTTTTATCTAGTGTGTTTAGTTCTTGTGTGTTTATTTCATAGAAAATAAAAATACTAAAAATATTTCTGATATATATCCGATTAGTTGTCTTTAAAATTGTATGTGCAGTTCAGGAGCTGAAGACCATGGATTTTACGACTCTGATTTAGAGAGAACCCTTAAGAGGATGATGAATCAGAAAGACTCGATGAATTTAATGTAGAAGTGGCAAATCAATGATATAATGAATATTAAAATTTGGATTATAATGCTAGTAGCTTTGAAAGTGTAAATCCCAAGAGAGTGACAAATTTTTAAGAAGATATTCTTACTATTTAAACTTCTCAGGCTGCAGATATTGAGAGGAAGTTAGATCAACATGTAAAGAGTTATCCTCAAGGTTGCCCAATTATTATGGGAAATTCATTTGGACAGTTGATTAAGCCTAATTATTTTGAAACTAGCCATTAGATATATAATTCTTATTCTGATTATTACAATCCAGGTTTAGAAAATCATTTGAGTTTTAATAGAAAAATAATTTTGGAGGAGAAAACTAATTTTGTTATGATAATCAATTTAATCAGACATATAATTGGAATAATAATGGCTATAATAATAATGAATTTTCTTTTCCTCATAATCTTAACTTCAAACCCCAGAATGAAGACCCCAGAATGAAGAGAAGGGCAGAATGAAGAGAAGGGTTTATTAGAAGAGGTTGTTATTCAAATGGAGAGTGAGCTGGAGTGTCAAGGGACTGCAATAAGGGATATGGAAATCCAACTGAGGCAGATTATTAACTTCTAATCCTCCTCAATTTAACTCCAACCCATAGGACGAGGCAAAGGAATTAACGTTAGAAGAGGTTGTGAATCAAATGAAAAGTTAGCTGGAAAATCAAGAGGTTGCAATAAAGAAGATAGAAAAAAAAATGGGGTAGATTATTAATGTAATTAACAATTACCCCTAGAGATTTTACCTAGTGACCCTGAGATAATGCTAAAGAGATGAATGATGAGCAATATAAAGTTATCATACAAATATTTAGAAAAGAATTCAAGGATATTTTTTAAAATAACTTTAAGTTGAGAGATTAGGATTAGGAGATTTAAAAACCAATGGAAGAAATTCCTAAGGAATTAAAAAAAAAAACTATTTCCTTAACTAGGATAAATATAGAAAGATCACCTCCACCATCTACTCAGTACCAAGGCGAAGAGTTAGAAGATAACTTGAAACAAAATGGTAACATAGAAGAATTTGATCCAATATCCGAATTATTTAGATAGAATCTAATAAAAAATTTGGCAGATCTTGAATTATCATATGAAGATCCATTTCTTATAAATTTGAAGGTTGATACTAATATATAAATTGAAAAAATCAGTAGAAGAATATTAGATCTAGATGAAAATATGAGGAATAATGATATGAATCAATCTGAAATGGAAGAGCTGAAAGAAAAAATTTAATTCATGGTCTTTTTCAAAATCCCTGGAACTGGAAAAGATTGGAAGATTGATCAAGGATTACTTAAATGGAATTTGATCTTGGTGGAATCATTTGTCGAGTTGATGACGTTAAACAATGCGCTTTATGAGAGGCAGCTCATAGTTATCAGTGTGGTTTGCTTTAGTGTGCTTAAGAGTTATGATTGTTAGTGTTGTATTTTGTTTGCCTTAGTGTGGATTGATCAGTTTGATTGATCATTGATAAATGTTTGGATTTTTAGTGGTTTGATTTGTTTTTTGTGTTTCATGAGGGAGGTGATTTCTTAACTTCTTATTATGGTTAGACTTGTATGTTCTCTTGTTATGGCTGGATTGACGAGTCCACTACAACTCGGGTCTCACCCGGACTTGAGTTTTAGAAGAGAAATTATGAATTTATCAGTTATAGTTCCATCTCAATTTTGTTAAATCCTTTCTTTGACCTTGTTCTCATTTGGTAGGTCATTTGGTAGGAGTAGCTAACGCTAACCTATTTGATGGGTAACATGTGGATGAATTTACACTATCCATATAACTGCTTGAGGTACTTAATTATTGGGATATGCTGATGCCTAGTGTTGGTGCTCGAGAACTAATATATCAAGGATAATCTTCTCTTTGGGATTAGAATCTACAAAATTATTTATAAGTACCCAATATATTTTTGTAGTGATTTTGTTAGACATTGGAAGTAATTTAATGAGATGTGATGAGTTAAAGGAAGAATTGACCTCTATATATATATTCCTATGATGATACTTGTCCTGCTTGTTAGACTCTTTTTTCATTTTTATCAAGTATGTTTAGTTTAGATTTACTTTCTACTAAATGTTTTCTATCTTGATAAATAATTGTAGATGTTTTTGATAGACATTTTTGGTATATAGAATTTCTAACTTGTTTTTCTTCCTACTTACATCTTCTGTACTAAGTGCTATACCTGTTAAAAATCATGTTTTGGGGTAGGAAGAAAAAAAGATTTTAAGTGAGTATGACTCCTTTTAGTTTAATATTATTACAAGCATGTTTTAGGCTAGATTTACTTTCTCTTGCACTCATTTTATCCTGATTATGAATGCATATGAATTTGATAGGATGTTATTGTAGTAAGTAGATTCAACTTTTACTTTTTCTTCCTGTTATGTTTTATGGAATTAATTGCAAAATATTTTAAAATTCAAGTTTTGGGGGAAGAAAATTTTCTTTTAAAAGAAATTTGACATGACCTTCAATATTAGAGGCTAACTTTAGATAACTATATTTGTGTTTCTAAATATATAGTAAACTTAATAAAATGTTTTCAATAATGAAAGCTAATTCTAAAGTTAAGATGTTTGGCATGATAGGATAAGACTGTGCTTTCTATATTTAAAGTAAAGGAAATTGAATTTTTAAAGTATTAAGAATCTTAGAGTTTCATGTAAGATGAAAAAAATGGGACTTTATGAAAAATCTTCAAAGCTAATATGAATTTATAAAGTGAAGGAATGTGAAAAATTTTTAACTTTAAGAAGAGGACAGTGAAGTTCAAAATCATTAGAGGCTATCCAGATATAGTAACTCTCACATGAAAAAACAAGAAGAAATGTTCGAAAAGAATCCTAAAAAAAATGAAAAAGAAAAAGAAAATGAAAGTGAAAAAAAAAAGAAAATTATATGAGGAGAAGCTTGAGGAGATGCCTAATAAAAAATTGGCTTCACATGATTGAACTTAAGGAAGAAGGCTTTATTACATTTTCTAAACTTGTAATTGAGTTTTAGCATCCTTACTGATAAACATCTCATGAATTTTCTCTTCATGTGAATTTTCTAAGTAACTTTATTATGAAAAATTGCAATTCTTCTTGAAATGAACAGAAAATTAGAAATCTTTAACTTGATTACTAAGTATTCTCACACTTTTTTGTTTTGATTTAAGTTGTTAAAAATTTTTCTTAAGTTGTACTATTATATTTAATAGACCAAAATATAGAAATTTAGAAGCTAAATTCTGATAATTCATATTCTTATGTAGCAAAAAGGTTACTTGAGGACAAGTAACCTTTAAGTTTGTGGGATTTTGAAAAGCCTAGAAAAGGTTAAATTTTTCATATGATTTTTAAGGGTCCATCCAACACAATCCAAGCCGTCCATTTGATACACACCTGATCTAACGGCTCTCCGTCATCCTCCTCAACAGACTTGGCTAGAGAACTGTCCACACAAAAAACATAAGATCTCTCTCGATACCCTACCAAATCACATTGTGTTTTTTCCTATAGCTTTATCTAATCAAGGCAAACCTATCTGTATAGTTATAATAGTATGAAATACAGGTTCTCTTCACAATTAATGAAACTGAATAAATTTTTAGGGTTTCTGATTTATACCGCAGCCTCGATTGAATTGGTTGTAGATGTTCGTTGTGACTCCACAAAGCTCCTCTAAGCACCAATTTGAACTGAGGTTGAGCCTAGGCAATAGTTTGATCAAGGGGTGATGTGGCTTTGGTCTAGAAGTGGGTTAGAGTTCTCAAAAGAGGGGAATTTTGATGGGAAACTTCCTTATTGGGTCTGAGGAAGCTTTTGGGTAGTTTAATTTAAGCTTTGGTGGAGTTTAAGGGGATGAAAGAAAATACCCTGGATTTTAAACTCAAAATTGACCTTAGACAGTGGATTTCAGTAAAGGAAAATGGTGGGATTGATCTTAAGAAGTCTTGGAGAAGCTTTTAGAATAGTTTAACAGAGTCTCCCTAAGGTTTTGTGCACTTTTTTTTTTGTTTGCCTATGGGATGTGGACTTTAAATAGCCATGGCCATGGTGGCCACCAGAGTTGTCCAGTCCATGCAAAGGGTCGATGAGGTGGAGGGCAAAACATTGCAAGTGTCCAACGGGAGTGACATAACTTGGACGGATGGAATTGGGTTCAAACTCCATAGGGGGCTCTCTTAGTGACTAGGCCAGTTGAGCCAATTAGGGCTGATTGCTACAGTGGTCAGGTGAGCAAGGGAAGTTTAATGGTGATGGACTTTGGGTGGTTTGATGGATTGCGGTAAAGATCCTCTTAGTTTGGCTAATTTTGGAAGGAGACCCCTAATTCTTGAGACCCTTTGTCCATGGCTCAATTAGGTTGGGCTAAGTGGATCTAGGCTGGTCCCTAGTGTTCAGAAGTTGGCCAAGGTGACCATGGGTTGGACAATTTAGATGGGTTTGGTTGAATTTAGTATTTGGGTTTAAAATTAAATTTTTGGCTTAAACTTGGGTTCTAAACTTGCTAAGTTTTAGATTTAGCTCAATTGATTATTCAAAATGGTGTAGGATATTTTCCTCAGAAGTTTAAAGTTCAATTGGATGGAAATTTGAGGGGTTATGGAGTTCTATTTGGGAGATTTTGAATTTTGGGACAAAATTAGGTATTTTGATTTGGGTTAGGTTATAGTTTGGGTCTAGTCCAATTAAAGGCTCAATATGATCAAGCGGAGTGCTATGAAGAGTTTTGAACTCAAAATTTGGGAAATTGATTTGATTATGGGGTTCAATTTTGGGGCGTTTGAGTATATGGTCAAAATTGGGGTTTTTGAGTGAGCTTGATCTTTGTTTAAAATTGATTTCAATTGAGCTTCAATTTGGTTTCAATTGGGATTGGGCATGATGAGTTTTGATTTGGACTCGGAATTGGGGAAGATTGAAGTCAAATTGGTGGAAATTGGGGGTGATTTTGGGTAATTGGGCCTTAAAGGGAAAAATTGCCTTAAAGGGAAATTGGGCCTTAAAGGGAAAAATTGGGATTTTGGTCAAAATTTGTCAAATTGGGCTTCATGAGTGGTAGAGATTGGTTAAAAGTGTTTGAAATGATTTTTGGACGTTTTGGGAAAATTTGGGACAGAAAGGGCATTTTGGTAATTTTGGAAAATTTTGGGGTATTTTACGAATTTTTAAAATTTTGGCGTGTTTTAGGAAATTTTGGTGGTTTCAAAGAGTCTAAGATGAGTTTTGGATAAAATTGGGTAGTCTGGGTAATTTGTAAAAATTTTGGGTTTCAGGGGCAGTTTGGTAGTTTTGAGAAAATTTTTGGGCAAGAAGCTAATTTGGGTGTTTTGGTAGGTTGAGATCAATTGAGGATATTAACCATAAAATTACCTCTATTTGAGTCATGAAAAACGGTAACTCCCACTATGGACCTTCCATGTGCTGGTCTTAGTGAAATCCTAGCTGAGGGCTAATGGTTTAGGGGAGCATCCACATGAGTTTCCAATAGAAAAAGGGATCAAGCTAGGCTTATTTGGTTAAGGGTTGAGGTTATGAGTGAAGGTGAAGGGTATCAAGTGTGTGTGCAATACTAATCAAGACCACACTACACCATGCTAACCGTAAGGCGAAACAGTCCTGTAGGGACTCCTCTTAGGCTCTCCCATATTGGCTCCACTTACTAAGTGCTAGCGGTTAGAACCAACATGTGGTACTTAAAGATGAGCAAAGAAGAGTTTAAAAATTTCTAATAGTGAGGCTTCCTTTACTACTCTTGCAGGAATAATCAATAGGAAAGTCCTATGGCTAGATTCTAGTCTTCAAAAAAGGAAACTAGACCTTAACCAAAAGCGAGTTCAACACATGACATCTAGTGAAAGAGGTGGCCCAGTTAGCAATATTACTTTTAACAGATTTCTCAAGGTATAATGAACACATAGCTCTATTGAAGGATATACCATAAGTGTTCTGAAATTCATGAATCAAATGCATGATACATTTGATAGCAAACTTACTGGCATTAGGAAAGAGAATAACATCATCTACATAGGCAAGATGACTAACCAGAATTTCAGAATTATGGGAGAATTAGATATGAGGAAGCTGTGTATGTAGATGATTAACTAACCGAGAGAAATCATCAAATGCAATTATAAAATCAGGGGGGGATAGAGAGTCTCTCTGCTTTATGCCTCTATGTAGGAAAGAAAACAAAAGCTCTGCCTCTCTCTAGAACACTATATTGATTGTTTTTAAATCATCTCTTAATGAGTAAGCAAAAATCATGATGAAATTCCTTAGCATTTAAAATTTTAGGAATAAAATCCTAGGTAATAGTGTCAAAAGCTTTCTTTATGCCAAGTTTAAGGACCATATTTCCCCCTTCCAACTTTTATCCAAATCCTCAATCATCTACTGAGGATGATGTTTGTTATCAGTAATGAATTTACCTTTACCAAAAGCAGATTATTGGGGAGAAATGATTGTGGATAAATGTGGTTGTAGTCTACCCATAATCAACTTGCGTAGAACCATAGCAATAACATATGTACGGGATATAGGCCTATAGTTATCCACAGTAATTTTATCATTACTCTTAGGAATAAGCATAATCAAAGCACAAGTAAGAAATTTACCAAGGTCTTCACCCAGAAAAAAGCTTTGAATAGCAAGGATAGCCTCTTTCGTGATAATATTCCAATAATGAACATAAAAAAGTAGATGAGAAACCATCTGACCCAAGAGCTTTATTAGAATTAATAAATTGATAGGCTAAGAAAATTATCTGTTTAGCATGAACTTGAGATAGTGATAAGGCAGTGACATAATCCCTCTCATCAACAAATAGACCAGAATCAACCTACTTCAGATGAAATCATGAAATAAATACATCAGTATAATGTTGCACAACACCTAATATCATCAGCATTTTTAAGAATGTCTCCATTTGAATTTCTAATCTTCATATTATTATTAATATTTCTTCTATGTTTAATAGTGGCATGAAATTATTTAGAATTCCTATCCTCTGTAGTGAAAGAGATATCATTAGCCTTTTGTTGTAGCAAATCCTCGCCCACATATATTGCATCCAGAAGAGCTAAATGTGCCTTCGCAACATCATCCACCAAGCTTGGTGAACCCACAACATGGGATTCCAAATGTTCCATAATTTGCTGAGCTTCCAAAACTTTTGTGTGCACATTACCAAAAACTTGAAAATTTTATTTTCTTAGATGAGCAACTAATTTCTTGTGCAGTTGTCAGAGGATAAACCAAGGGGAGCCAGCCCCTTCATAAATCCACACCTGCTTCAGAAGACTTAGCGAAGTGTCATGAGTAGTCTAGATGCTAAGAAATTTAAACTTTTATACGGGGGGTTTCATAATAAATTCCAAAGAAAGTAGAATGGGATTATGATCAAAGGATGTATAGTTTAAATGTTGGACAAGAATAATAGGATAAGAACTTAAAAAATGATGACTTTCCAAAAAACGATCAAGTCTCTAACATAGCAAACCCCTTCTTCTTGTAAAAGGGGAACAAGAATAGGCCAAATAAAAAAAGTATTGAAATGGAGATACAATAAAAAAACAGCTGTATGACCCCCCACCCCTCTTCTATGCAAGTTTCATAATCATGTTAAAATCTCCCCCTACAAACAAATTCTCAACAATAGTGCTACCCATCATATTTATGAAATAAATTTATGCTGCAAGAGAAAGCTTGCATAAATAAAATTTGCTCAGCCATTGAAATCCTCCCTTTTGAAATTAGTTAAAAAAATTGCTCCTCAACATCAATAATAGTAAGATTAACAGTAAGCTTCCAGAAAAACTAAATCTTGTTCTTTTAATTACAGTAATGGTGATATTATTTGAAATTCCTTAAAATTCTCTTCTACTTAACTAAAACAAGTAGCTCTAGAATAGCAAATAAAGAAGATGTTTTTATCCTACAATGTTGTTTAAGCCTATTAAGGGAGGAAGGGTCAGCCACTACCCTAATATTCCAAGTCATATTGTTAAACATGATGCCTAAAGCCAGCCCTCCTAGAAGATCTAAAAGGGTGCTTAAATGTTCTCTGTCAAAGTAATAAAATCCATCTTTTATTATATTATCAACATTTAATTGTGGAAGCACATTGTTTCTTTTGTCTTTCCTTCTAGAGTGTCTTTAGACTAACCATTCATCCTCAACTTTAAGTAGCATCTTGAACTAGAAGCTGATAAATAGGGAAGGAGAAATGGCATCTTTAGAGAGAGGGTGAGGGGTGGTATCTTCATCATGCAACTGATTCTCCAAATTAGTATGCAGGTGTGAAGAGACAGGATTATGTGAATTAAGTAGAGGAGGAATGTGATACACCAAAATATATTCTTTTTGGACCCATATTTTATACTCA
Organism: Phalaenopsis equestris; assembly: GCF_001263595.1. Lineage (NCBI taxonomy): Eukaryota > Viridiplantae > Streptophyta > Magnoliopsida > Asparagales > Orchidaceae > Phalaenopsis > Phalaenopsis equestris. The sequence continues at coordinate 19,085 of NW_018237325.1, read as the reverse complement.
TTTTTTATTATATTGCACTTTAATAGAAGGTATTTCTTATGTTCTATTGAAGGTTGTTGATTTTTAGGACTTGGAGAAAAAAGAAAGCAAAAAGGATGAAATTTTGAGTCAAAATGGAGAAGTTAAAAAAATGTTCAAAGAAGAAGGAATTAATTGAATGGTCTCTAGCATCGATGACACCAGTGTCGGTGCAGGCCCTGTTTCTAGAAGATTCAACAAATTTTGACACTTTTTGAAGAGTTTTTGGATGTACCTATTGGAGAATTGACCTAAGCTATATTTAGGGCTCAAATTTGATTAGAACCCCCCCCCCCTTTACACCATTTCACATTCTTCCACTGATTTCAGTTTTCCTTTTCACACACCTACATTCCACGCCATTCCACATCATTAGTTAGTTATTGTTTTGATAATTTTGAGTTTTTGTGGTGAGTTTAAGTGTGAGTTTCTCTCTAAGAGGTGTTGCAGAGGAAGGGAAGTGAGAGATTTCTTCTTCCTACATTTCCCAAGAGAGGCTACAAGGGTGAGAGAGAGTTTCAGATAAGTGTTGTTTGTTTATTTTTGTTGTATGAACTTTCTTTTATATATTAAATTTGTGTTTTGTTATACTTTTCTCATGAAGTTTGAGTAGTTTTCTTTATCTTTCTAACAACTCTGGGATATGTTGAAATGAAGAGATAATGTGGATATGCCAATGTTAAAATTTAAAATAAATTGTGATGGTTTTTCAACTCCACTCTTAATTTACTTTTCAATCTAATCCAACAGCAGATGAACTTCACTTAACTATTAAAAGTACTAGTGTTTTTGCTAATTCATTTTAGTTTAAACTTGCTATTATTTAAATGGTACAAAATAATCAATTTGGAGGAACACCTAACACCTACTGAAACACCTACTGAAAATCCTAACTTACATCTTGCTAATTTTCTTGAAATATGTGCTACCTTTAAATATGACAGAGTGTCTAATAATGCTATTAGGCTTATGCTTTTTCCTTTTTCATTCAGGGAAAAAACCAAAGCTTGGTTAAACTCATTAGCACCAGGATCTATCAGAACTTGGGGAGAGCTATCACAAAAATTCTTGGCTAAATATTTTCCACCATAGGAAACCGCTAAGCTTAGAAACAATATTACATCTTTTTATCAATTTAAAGGAGAATCAATATATGAATCTTAGGAAAGATTTAAGGATCTCTTTAGAAAATGTCTACACCATGCTTTATCAAATTGGTTAATATTTCAAACTTTTTACAATGGATTAGTAGGATCACTTAGATTTATTGTAGATGCTGCTGCAGGTAGATCATTATTGTCAAGACTTTCTGATGAAGCAGACTCTTTAATAGAAGAAATGGCTGCTATTAATTTTCATTGGCCCTCTGAAAGGGTAAATCCTAAGAGAGTAGCTAGTATTCATAAATTTGATGCAATATCTATTTTAGCATCTCAAGTTGCCTCTATATAAAAAAAAATTGATTAAATTGGAGTGAACTATTTTCAAATACCACCAGTATTAGAGAAAAATTCACTAGGGCAGATAATTGATACTCAATCATTTTATGAAACTTTGAATGTTATTACTAATTGAAATAAAAATCCTTATTCTAACTATTATAATCATGGATGGAAAAATCACCCTAACTTTAGTTGGAATAATTATAACAATTCAATGACCTCAAGGAATTTAAATAATCAATTTAAATAATCAAGGAAATCCAAGGAAATCCTAATTATCGACCTTGTTATCCTCTTGGATTTAATTCTAACCCTATCCCACAAGTTAAGGAAAAGAAGTTAACGATGGAAGAGGTAATGTTGAATATGTGAAATTAAATACAAAATCAAGTGGCATCTATTATAAATATTGAAAATCAATTAAGACATATTGCTACTACACTTAGTAACAGATTTTCAGGAAATCTCTCGAGTACGATGGAAGTTAATCTCAAAGATCAAAATAAGGCACAAAGTAAAGCAATTCAATTATGAAGTGGAAAGGAAATTGAAACTAGAATTCAAAGAGAAACTGAAGTTGATGAGGAGAAGGAAGAGATGGAAAGTGACCATAATGAAAATGAACAAACATAAGTTCCTCAAAGAAAAACCATTACCTTCGTTTCCTCAATGACTAAAATAGAAGAACAATAGCAAAAAAAACTGCAAAATTTTTTGAAATCCTTAGAAAATTAATGATAAAAATTCCTTTCATTGAGGCTTTGGAACAAATGCCAAGTTATGTGAAATTTATGAAAGATATACTAAACAAGAAAAAAAAAGTTTACAGATCGTGAGACTATTGCACTTAGTGAAGACTGTAGCGCTATTATTCAGAAAAAGCTTCTTGAAATGTTAAAATATCCTGATAGTTTTACTATACCTTGTGCAATTGTTGAAAAGTTGTATGGAAAAGCCTTAAGTGATTTAGGAGCGAGTATCAATCTTATGCCTTTATCAATTTTTAAATATTTAGATTTAGGAGAAATTTCCCCTACTACTGTAACTCTTCAGTTAACTGATCGATCAATCACTTATCCTAGAAAAGTTATAGAAGATGTATTAGTAAAAGTGGATAAATTTATTTTCTCTGTAGACTTTATAGCATTAGATATCGAACAAGATAAAGAGATTCCTATTATTTTGGGGAGACCATTTCTTGCAATAGGGAGAGTTGTGATAAATGTGCAAAAAAGAGAATTAATAATGAGAGTTAATGATCAAGAAAAAAAAATTTAATATTGCAAAAGCTATGAAATATCCTACAATAGAGAGAGACAATGAATGTTTTAGGATGAAAGTTACTAATTATCTAAGTAATGAGCAATTTAAGAAAGAGGTTGAAGCGAAATTAAAGCAAGAAGAATTTAGTGAAAATGAGGATAAAATAAAAGAAGAAAATTTAGATTATATTCAGGACAAATTTGAAACTTTAGATTTGTTGGAAAATGATATTAAAAATCCTATTCCTTCAAGTATTAAACCACCTGAACTTGAACTGAAAGTATTACCTGCTCATTTAAAATTTGTACTTTAGGAGATTCATCTACATTGGCTATTATTGTATCTTCTGAGTTAACTGAAAATCAAGAACAAAAATTAATAGAAATGTTAAAAAGATATAAAAAGGCTTTATAAAAAGGCTTTTGGATTTATCAGATATTAAAGGAATTAGTCCTTCAATTTGTATGCACATAATTTTATTACATGAACAATACAAACCTAAAGCTGATCCTCAAAGGAGATTAAACCAAATAATGAAAGAAGTTGTTAAAAAAAATTTAAAATGGTTAGATGTTGGAATTATATATCATATTTCAGACAGTGCTTGGGTAAACCCAATTTATTATGTTCCAAAGAAAGAAGGAGTGATGGTTGAAGTAAATGAGAAAAATGAATTAATTACAAATAAGACAAGCTACTAGTTGGTGAATTTGAATAGACTATAAAAATTTAAATCTGGACACCAAAAAAGATCACTTTCCTTTACCCTTCCTAGATCAAATGTTGGATAGATTGGCTAGACACAAATGTTACTGCTTTTTAGATGGATAAAATGGTTATCATCAAATTCAAATTGCTCTTGAGGATCAATTCTAGAAAACATTTACAAGCCCTTCTGGAACATTTGCTTTTCATAGAATGCCTTTTGGACTATGCAATGCACCTGTGACATTTCAAAGATGTATGATGTCAATATTTAGTAATTTGATTGAACATGGAATGAAAGTATTTATGGAATATTTCTATGTGTTCGAGACTTCATTTAAATTATGCTTAAATAATTTAGAAATAGTTTTGAAATTATATGAAAAAATCATCGTAGTACTAAATTGGGAAAATTGACAATTTTTGATTGCAAGAGGAGTTGCACTTGGGCATAAAATTTTTGAAAAAGGCATGGAAGTAGATCTTGCAAAAGTTCATGTTATTGAAAAATTACCACCACCAACTATGATCATAGGGGCAAGAAGTTTTCTAGGACTTACTGGTTTCTACAAGCGTTATATAAAGAATTTTTCAAAAATAACTAAGCCATTATGCCAAATTTTCGAAAAAGATATGAAATTTGAATTTAATGAGAAATACATAAAAGCATTTGAACTATTGAAATATAAATTAATCACTGCACGTATAGTAGTCCCACCTGATTGGGAAACACCATTTGAAATACTGTGCGATGATAGTGATTATGCTATTGTAGCTTTTTAGGACAAAGGCACAACCAAATTTTTAAAGTAATATATTATGCTAGTAAAACTCTGAATGATGCTCCAATTAACTACACTACTACTTATCGGCGCTATTTCGGGGCTTTGTGGGGAGTTTCCGGTAAGAGGCTGTCGGTCGCTGGAATTTAAATCCGGTCGCCCGCTTTGAAAGGACGTTGAAGTATGAAATCTAACTGACCTCATATTTTTCATAGTTTAAAATAAAAGAGCAATGTACATCAAATCCTGTATCTATCTTGAAGGATAAACACAAGACTTGAGGATGAGACCCGATCAAATAAACTAAAGAAAGTATGACGTCCGTCGGGTCTGCAAAACCTTTGTATTTGCCAATAAGTTCCCCTATTTAATATAAAGGATTAAATAAGGTTTATATTAACTAGGTTCGGACATGCTTCTTATAAGGGCAAACCCTTATAGTTAATTACATCTTAAATGATCAAAGTCACTTAAGAAGACTCTCAATAAAAATCAAGAAATATTATCTTCAAGGAATTTCAAAGGGTAGGACTTTTCAATGAGATCGGAAGTAGAGGTGTGAAAGGGGGTTGGTTCAAATTTGGAACATTTTGTTATAAAATCCAAAGGAGGAATAACTAGGGGATGTCAGGGATCCATAAGCGAACCTCGGTGACTTCCCAAGCTATCATGTTGTTTGGCTTAAATTTAGAGGAGAAAAATTTAGGTGTTTCATCCTGCAAATTTTATTAGTTAGGGCTTACATTCGAGTGAAACAATCACACAAATAGCCTGGAAGATATAACGATTTAGGTCGTGACGGACGACAACCTCGGAATCCTAAGAAGAGTTAGGGCTTATATTATATGGCAGGGCTATACAAAGGCCTAAAGATAAGGTGAGGATTTAAGTTGCATAAGCAAGCAAACTCAAAGTCCTATGGCTTTGTTCTTTAATTCTAAGGAAGGAAGATTAGTTTAGTTGAGGAAGACAGGTTTTGCTGTTGAAGATGGTCGTGCTGCCCACCATGCTAGCTCCAAACTCCTTGCCGCAACGAGTTTGAGTTTTCTAGTGTGTCAAGTTATGATATCAAATCAAGTGGCCTTATGGTTGAAGTTCTTTAAATTTATGGGGGCATATTAAAGTTGATTAGAGTGACACCGGTGAGGATCCTACGGTTCCCTCGTTCTGACATCACTATTTTCTATTGGATTCACTTAGTCTGAATGAACTTACTAAACTCAACTTAATAAGTTCCATAATTTCATTTGGATTGTGGGAAGCCTCGTTAGCAATCGTAGGTTACCTCCTTCGAGGGATTCCCGATCATCCGATAGAGAGGTCTTAAATTTAGTTGAAGTTATAGTTTTGTGTGATGTTTGTGATTAAATTTTGAGTTGTTTTATATTTTGAATGTTGTGGGGGTAGATTTTATCTTGGTTGATTTTAGTTTTGGTTTTGGTTCTCATGCAAGTTTATGTTGTTTTCATACATATAGGTAAATTCAAGTATGATAAGAAATAACGTAAGCATAAAGCTTGTAAGGAAAAAGGCACAAAAAGACGGTACTATAAATTGTAAAAGAGTACCTGACGAGTCTTCTCGTTCCACCACCTGAAACTTATGAAACTTAAACACCTGAAACTTAAAAATGCATTGGAGGGCATTTATGAAGAGTAGGAAAAATAAAGTTCTAGTGGTTTTCCTAACTCTATGTTGTATTTTGGTGACTATTTAAAAGTTAAATTAAGGATGATTTCATTGAGCAAAGTATATTAAGTTTAATAGACCTATGAGGTATCCAACAAATTAAGAGGAGGAAGCAGGTCCATGCCTCCCTCTCATCAACTGGTGAAAAGCCTCGAGTCCATTTAAACTTATTATGTTTCTTAATGGTTCATCCTGTGAATACTTCTAATGCTCAGTGAACATTGATGTCTTAATTATCTCTAAGAAAGGGGTAATTATCCTTTGTCATTTAATTTGAAAATTATGTCAGTGAATTTCCTTATAGGGCAAGTTGGTGTAACCTGAACATTTAGCCAAATTTTTTTTTAATTAGGCTTAGTGGTGTGGTGTTTCAAGGATGTTTCAAGGATGTTTGATAATGTTATGTTTATTTCTCTAATCCTCATTTAGTCAATTTTGATTTGGCCTAAGTCATCACCAAGACCTTAAGACCTATGTGAGTGTTTTAATTTGTTTTGAAAAGGTTAAGCTTTAAGTGGTCATGATTCATAATTTAAATTTTTATTTGAAAATCAAAATAGGGTCATTAAATCGATTAATTATTGACTTCAAAAGTCATACCCCTAAGTCCATTTAATTTTAATAAACTTCCAAATTTTAATAATTTAGAAATTTATTAACCTATCTTTTCATTTGGAAAAGTGAGATTGGTTTCTACCAATAAACCCCTTGTGTTCCAAACATCAAATAAATTGATTAAGATCAGAGGTTGCTTATTTCCCTCCTTGACTTCAGCCTATCCTTGACTTCCCTCCTTGACTTCAGCCTAAATGTTAATTAAGGCTAAATTTCCAAAATTACACATTTGCGCCTAAGGCTTTAACACTTCATAATTTGTCAAATTCAATTCAAATGACTTTAAAATTTTTATCCTACCTCGTTCATAGGTCAATTAAGACATGAGAGGAGAAAATGCAAAAAATAGAATTTTATATAATTATTTTCATGCAAAAAATAGGATTTTTAAAAGAAAATTCCAAACTTGACCAACGTAAATGCTAATCCTTTGAAATTTTTATTGGAGGTAGACCTAGACCATAGAAGTTTTTGGAATAAATTTCATGATTTTTTTGAATTCTCTGTGATTTATCATAATTATTTTAAATTTTGGTATATTTATTAAAAAAAATATTTTAAATGATGAAAATTAAGTTTTATATTTTTGAAAAATCTCTCTGAGGTTAGAGAACCCAGAGGAGCAAATTTCATTTTTTTTTTTATTCTTCTTTGATTTATTGAAATTATTTTAGTGAAAACTCATTTTTAGGCTTTAAAAAATTATTTTTAAGCTTTGAAATTCAATATCTTTATTTAGAAAATAAAAAAAAATATTCTAATTGCTCCTAAGTAATTAGGAAGCAATTTAGAACATTTCAATGAGTTTTATTATTTTTGTGATTTTTAGGAATTTTTATATATTTAAATATTAAAAATAGACCAAAAATCAATTTTTTATTTTAAATGTCATTTTATTTTTAGAAAAAACCCCTAATCACAAAGAACTAAAAAAATTAAGTTTCATAATTTTTTGAGTTATATTTTTGTTTTTAAAAATCATTTAAGTGTCAAAAGTGGTATGTATCTTTAAAAATCAATTTAAGTTATCAAATGAACTCAAAATATTTTGAAATTTTTATGGTCAGTTCTCTGGATCATATACCACAGTGGAGATGAAAAATCTAGTCATTTAAATGTTTATATTTTCCAAAAGTAATTATTTTAGTGATTTTTTAGTGATTTAGTGTAGTGATTTAGTGTTTGTAAAATTTAAGTGAATTTTAAATGACTTGACCCATAAAATTATTTTCAAATGCTTCCATAGTCACGGTGGACCTTCAAAAATTTTCTTTGAATTTTCTAATCAATATGCTAATTTCCATGATTATTTTAAGGAAATAATGTGCAAGAACTTGAAATAATGTGCAAAAATTTGAAAAATATGGATCTCTAAAATATGGATATCTGTCTAGGGACTTCCTCTGACCTTAGAAAAATCAGAGGATATTTCTCTTGACAGAGGCTACAACATGCCAAAATTTCAAGCCAAGGTGATGTATCAATATGCATGGAGAATCAAATGATTCAAAATAGTATTTAATTCATTAAAAATAAAATATGCTTCCAATGAACTTGAAATTTATTCCATATTATTTTCCTCTGTTCATTGAGCAAGAGGGTACTTTTATTTTATTTTTGTGATTTTTCTAGACAAAGTTATGGATTTTCTAAGTTAGGGGTATTTAAATAAATAGAAAAAGCCTTATTTTTCTATTTAAACCGTGCGTGCCACCTTAACCTACGACGGCTCCGAAGGCATGCGTGGCGCGTTGTGGTTGGACGCCGCCGTCCACGTAGCTGCTGACTCGGCCCGCTGTTTATGCAACGAAGCGCTATCCAGTGTGATCTCCTTCGTACATTTGATACACGCTTGATCAAATTGCTCCTCATCATCATCCCTGATAGAATGATCTCGTGACCGTCCACACTAAAACCCTAAGATCTCAGCTTAGACTCAACCAAATCACCTAAGGTTTGGTCCTATGGACTCGTCTAAGTGAGACGAACACATCCATACGGTAATCATGCAATTAAATTAAGCCTAATTAAATGGAGAATTGAAATAGGCTCGGGATGAGGTGAGGTTTTATACCTTTTCTCTGAGAAGTGAAGCTTCAATCAGAGGGTCTTGGTATGCTTGTTATGATCTAAAGAGGCTAGGGATTAAGTCCCTGGTCTTGGTATAAGGCCTAGGTGTGGATTCGATCACGGTCGGATTTGAGTGTTGGTCTAGAGCTATGGTAGAGGCTCTGTGGAAGGGGGATTTTATGGGGCTTTGGCTTCTTTCTTGGTTGTGAAGGTGTGGGTAGAGTTAATTTGAGTTTGGTGGAGTGTGGAGATGTAATGGGCTCTGTCCTAGTTTCCGGCAAGGTTTCAAGCTGAAAATTGAGCTTCGACAATGGGAATTTGTGAGGGAAAATGGTTGGAATGCACTAAGGGGATCTTAGGGAAGCTCTGTGTGAAGTTTGGAGAGGCCTCACTAAAGAAATTTCAGCACTTAGTTTAACGTCCATGGAGGTGGCCTTTTATAAAAATGGGGTTATGGTGGCTGGCCTGCCAATTAGGAGGTGTAATGTGGTGCT
>NW_018237325.1:633-9955 GCF_001263595.1 Phalaenopsis equestris | reverse complement strand
TAGGTGAACCGCCAGGGGGGTGGCTCTCAGTTTTGCGCTTTTTGAGCCACTAGGCCGGCCGGCCGGCCAGGGGGAGGTGGCTAGGAGCTCAGGGAACCCAGGGGAATATGTCACAACAATTTAGTGCAATAATATCTAATTTTTGTAAGGATATTTTAAGCACATGCATTTTTGGAAATAATATCCCTTGATTTGGGGGACCTTTGGTCCATGGCTTGATTTAGGTGGTTCCATGGTGTTTGGACTGGTCACTAAGTTTAACTAATGGCTGTGATGGAGTTAATTTGGTGACTTTAGGGTGGTTAGGTCAGATTTTGTGCATGGGTCTAAATGGGTGCAAATGACCAAGTCTTGGGTTTGAGCTATGTTAAACATGTCAATTGGCCCAAATAAATGTTACATGTGGTGTAGATGGTCATAAGGAACAACTTTGGTGAAGAATGGAAGTGGTTTTGAGTTAAACTAAAGGGTCAATTCGAGGAAACTTTGATTTTAATCAATTTGGTCATTTTGGGCTAGGCTTGGGTCTAGCTTGGGTTAGCCTTGGGCTAAGTGCAAATTTATTATTGTAAATGGTCAATAAGGACTTCATGAAGAGTTTTCAACATGAATTGGATGTCAATTTGTGGGTTAAGTCAATCAATTGGGAGAAATTTGGGGACTTGGCCAATTTGGGGCTAAATTTGGGAATTTTGGATTTAGGCCAAAATCAAATGAATTTCAGGCTTTACCAAGGCCAATTGATGGTTGATTTTGATGTATAAGAATGTTATAAAGATTTTACAACATTAATTGGGGCCAATTGACTAGGCTATGGGTTCAATTTGGTGAGATTAAGTCATATGGTCCAATTTGGGGTTTTGACCCAAATCAAAATTGGGCTTAAACCATAGGCCAATTTGGCTTGGATAAGGTTTATTTTGGTCATATAAAAAGTTAATTTGAGTTTAGGATTGTAATTGGGGCCAACTGAGATCAAATTGATGGGCATTTGGGTTGAATTTGGGGAAATTGGGCCTCTAAAGGCAAATTTGGGGATTTTGATTAAAGATGGTCAAATTGGCCAAATTGGGTCATGTGGTAGTTGAGAGAAATGAAATTGGTAATATTTAAAATTTATTGGGATTTTTTGTAAATTTTTGGAATTTTTAGAATTTTGGGCTCTGGAGGGGTATTTTGGTAATTTGGGGGTGTTTTAGGGGTAAAAGGCCAAGATGGGTATTCTGGTAGAGTTGAGGTACCAACCATCACCAAAAATCCATGAACCAATGAAAACCCCATTTTGGGTCCTCTACATAGTGGTCTTAGTCAAGCCATAACCCTAGGGCTGGTAGGTTTAGGGGACCATCTACATGAGTATCCCAAAAAGATCAAGGGACCTATGCTAGAAATTTGAGTTTAGGGTTGTGAGTAATTGTGAGTGTCAATGAGTGTAGTGAGCGCCTTAGCTCCAAACCAACACCCAGGGTCAACCCTAAGGTCTAGCAGTCCTAAGGGACCCTCATCTTGAGTTTCCCCCATAGTGACCCCACCTACTAAGTATGTAGAGGTTGAGACCAAAATGTGGAACTTCAAATTTAGTAGAGAAGCTCGTAGAATTTCTAATCGTGAGGGTGCCTTTTCTAGTTTTCTAAGAGTAGTCAATAAGAAAGTCCTATGGCTAGACCTTAGGCTACTAAAAGAGGAAAAAAAACTAAACCTCAACCAAAAGTGAGGTCAACAAATGGACCCCCAATAGGTGGTGTACTGGCCAGGTACACCGCGCGTATTGGCATTCAACGACGAAATCGACAAAAACCAATACAAACTCCTAAGTCAACATACCCAAAAATATGTGTAGGGACGTGCATGTGATTTGTTTATGCTGGGGAATTAGCAGGTGTGTGTTTAATCAAGTCGAAAATTATGGACTCTCTCTGGGGATTGGAGAGAGGACTTTGAGTTATGAAATTTTAGGATGTTCTAGAGAATGGGAACCAGTATGCAAGTGTTGGCCCCGAGGTGGGAATTGAACTTTAGATATCAATTCAAAAAGAGAGAGAGATTCAGAATGTAAGGACTGCTCTCGAATGTAATGAATCATAAATGTAGGACTGAGAATTTAAATGTATGTCATTTCTCAAAAGAGAGTGTCAGAATGTAAGGACCGACCTCAAATTCAATGAATCAGAAATGTGAAAATGAGAACTGAAATGTATGTCAATTCTCAAAAGAGACTATCGGAATGGTCAGAAATGTGGGACTGATTCAGAAATGAGAGTTGAAATGTAGGTCAATTCTCAAAAGAAAGTGTCGGAATGTAAGGTCCGGCCTCAAACGTAAAGAATCAGAAATGTGAGACTGATTCAGATATGAGAATTGAAATGTAGGTCAAGTCTCAAAAGAGTGTGTCGGAGTGTAAGGACCGACCTCGAATGTAATGAATCAGAAATATAGGTCTGATTCGAAAATGAGAATTGAAATGCAGGTCAATTCTCAAAAGAGAGTGTCAAAATGTAAGGACCGACCTCGAATGTAATGAATCAGAGTAATGAATCAGAAATAATCAGAAATATAGGACTGATTCGGAAGTAAGAATTGAAATGTAGGTCAATTCTCAAAAGAGAGTGTCGGAATGTAAGGACCGACCTCAATTGTAATGAAGCAGAAATGTAATACTGATTCAGAAATGAGAATTGAAATGTAGGTCAATTCTTAAAAGAGAATGTCGTAATGTAAGGACCGACCTCAAACGTAAAGAATCAGAGTTGTGGGACTGATTCAGAAATGAGAATTGAAAGGTAGGTCAATTCTCAAAAGAAAGTGTCAGAATGTAAGGATCGACCCCAAATGTAATGAATCAGAAATGTGGGACAGATTCAAAAATGAGAATTGAAATGTAGGTCAATTCTCAAAAGAAAGTGTCGGAATGTAAGGACCGACCTCAAACGTAAAGAATCAGAGTTGTGGGACTGATGTATGTCAATTCTCAAAAGAGAGTGTCAGAATGTAAGGACCGACATCGAATGTAATGAATCAGAAATGTAGGACTAATTCAGAAATGATAATTGAAATGTAAGTCAATTCTCAAAAGAGCGTGTCGGAATGTAAGGACCGACGTCGAATGTAATGAATCAGAAATATAGGACTGGTTCAGAAATGAGAACTGAAATGTTGGTCAATTCTCAAAAAAGAATGTCAGAATGTAAGGACCGACCTCGAATGTAATGAATTAGATATGTAGGACTAATTCGGAAATGAGAATTGAAATGTAGGTCAATTCTCAAAAGAGGGTGTGAAAATGTAAGAACCGACCTCGAATGTAATGAATCAGAAATGTATGAGTCATTCAAAAATGAGAATTGAAATGTAGGTCAATTCTCAAAGGAGGGTTTATAGTGTTGAATTTACAGAAATGTATCATGTGAAAAAGGAGATCCCTGTTGAAGGAGATCTGTAAAGCTTTGTGAGTTTTTGTGCAAAATGTGAAATTCTGTGGGGATGTGCAGAGAGTTAGGGTAGATAATGATGGTTGTGCTGTGCACACAAAGAGTAGGAAATTTCATAAACGGAAGAATCCACTCAATAGGTATGTTTTATTTTCTTTTTGTTTTTTATCACATTTAATTTTTCAAAATATGTTTTTAAAGTTTTAATTTTAATTGGTTGATTTTCAAAAGAAATTTGTTTTGTTATTTACTCATTCATGATTATTTTTTTATTTATGTTTTATTTATTGTTGAAGATTTGTTGTTTTGTTCATTGTTCATTGAAGCAAAGATCAGCCTATGTTCTGACATTTTCCTGCAGACTATAGGAAAAACGTCAGTGGGCCGAAGCTTGGCATGAACAAGAACAAAATAAAGCATTTATTAAAGTAAATTTTAGTTTAAAGTAAATTTTAGTTTGTTAAGTTTGTTATGGTGAAGAGGATTATTCATTTTATGTGTGAGTTTAGTTTAATTTAGTAGGGTATTTAAATTCGAAAGTAGAAAAGAGAACTTGTGAAGTTCAAAAATTGTCTCAAAATTTTTATTATAATGAGGTTAATTACAAAATTTAGACCCGGTCATAGAATTTTGGCCACATAGATAACCCTAAAATAATCAAAGTTTCAAATTTTCAAAAAAAGCAGAGGCAAGCGGCATTGAGTAGCATCAGGTTGCGTAATAGGTATTTAGGTATCATCCACATATCGGTAACATGGGTCTTTCGATCTGGAAGTCCACTAACTAGCAGGCTCCTCCTGTATAGACCTTCTCAAAGACAAATGGTCCCTCCCAAGTTGGCTCAAATTTTCCACCTATTTTGTGGCGTGCAAGAATAGGTCTTTTGAGCACAAGCACGAGGTCACCAACTTTGAATGTCCTTGGGCGGACCAATTTGTCATGGGCTTGTACCATCTTTGCCTGGTAGAGCTCCAAATGTTGTTGTGCTTCTAGTTGTTTTCCCTTGAGACTCTCCAGTTCTTCAAGTCAGAGTTTTGCACTTTCTTCCATTATGAGTTGGTTGGCAATGGCGACTCTGACAGATGGTGGCTGAATTTCTAACGGTAGCACGACCTCGCCTCCGTACACGAGCATATATGGTGTACACTGAGTGGGAGTCTTGAAAGTCTTCCGGTCCGGTAGGCCCACAACTAATAGTTTGTTGTTCCAATCCCTTGTGTTTTCATCCAGTGTTTTCTTCAAAATCTATACCAGTGTCTTGTTGAAAGCCTCAGCAAGACCATTTGCTCTAGGATAGTAAATCGTACAGTATCCCCAATCTATCTTATGTCTTCTGACAAAATTATTGATCTTTGTACTTTTGAAAGCTGTCCCATTGTCACATATTATTCTTCACAGTACTCTGAAATGGTAGATGATTTGACTTTTGAAACATTGAAGGACGTGTTGTGTCGTAACCTCACGTAACGATACTGCCTCTGCCCATTTGGAGAAGTAATCTGTAGCGACATGTATAAACCTGTGTCCTCTGGAAGATGGAAGGTCTATCGGACCTATTATGTCCGTGCCCCAACACTCGAATGGACATGAGGCAACAGTTGGGTGTAGCACATTCAAAAGCTGGTGTAAGACCACCCCATGCACTTGGCATTGTTGTGTTGATCCATGCAATTAGACATCATTGCTGGCCAATAATACCCGAGTCTTTGATCTTCATTTTCATTTTTGGACCTAACTGGTGAGCACCACAAAATCTGACATGTTCTTTGACAATATTCTGTGCTTTGGCTCTGCTCAAACACCGTAGCCACATCTGGTCGACTGATCTTCTGTAAAGAACATTTCCCACCAGGGCGTAAGACACAGCCCTTATTGCGATGTAGTGTGCCTCACACTTGTCTTCTGGCAGCTTTCCAGTATGTAAATATTCTATTAATGACTTGCACCAATCTTCGTTGATGTCTGCAACTATATTTATTGTTTCTTCTTTTCCAAGCTTGCGTAGAGTTTCAAAGTCATTTTGAGACAAGACTCGTCTTCCTTGCACCGTGAATTCGATGAAATCCTCAAGGGAACACGTCATTTCCTTAGTGAGTTTTGCTAGAGCTTCGGCATATGCATTATCTCTCCGAGGAATCCGGTAGAAAGTCACCTCAGGAATCTTCTCACCTCAGGAATCTTAGTCACCTCAGGAATCTTCTCCAAGAGCTTCATTGTGTACTGATGGTACTCTGCTAATCTTGGTTTCAGACTTTTGTACTGTCCATCGACTTGCTGGATGACACGTTGAGAGTCATCATAAATGACAATGTTTGTTACATCCATTTAGAGATTAAAGCTTCGTATTCTGCTTAATTGTTGGTGCACAGCTCCATCAGGTGGTAAGAGACCTCAACATACCCTTATCTGGTGTGATAAAGATCAAACCAATCCTTGCTTTGCCTGACATAACTGTACCTGATCCTTTGTCTTTCCTCGCTGATGAAGTTCCATCGAAGTACATTTCTCAGCGCTGTACACTGGAAAATTTCATTTATAGTATTTGTTTGTCTAGTAACTAGTCGTTGAGAGAGGACCCAGTTGGCAGTGGGTGTGCACCGAGAAAGCCTGCTAGTATCTGTCTCTTGATAGCACGAAGGGGAATAAAAGTTATATCAAATTGCAATAAGATCATTGACCATCTTGCTAGACACCCGGAAAGTGTTGGTCGGGTCATCAGATATTGCAATGGATTAACTTTTGAGATCAGGGTAATCTTATGAGAAAGCATGCAATGTCTAAGCTTTTGAGCGGCGAAAATCAACGCCAGACAATGCTTATCAATAGGTGGATACCTTATCTCCGTCAGTATTATACGATGAATCAAATAGTAGAGTGCATTTTCATTACCCTCATCATTGACTTGGGCTAAGAGGGCTCTGAGAGAGTCATCCAAAGCCGTGGTATAAAGTATCAACGGTTTCTCTGGGATAGGGGCTGCCAAAACAGGAGGTGTCATTAAATATTGTTTAAAGTCCTCAAAGGCCCGCTGACATTTCTCTTCCCAAATAAATTTGGCGTCCTTTTTAATTAATGCCGAGAAAGGCTGACACCTACCTAAGAGATTAGAAATAAAGTGTCTCAGATATGTAAACTTCCCTTGGAAGGAACGTAGTTGTTCCAAGGTTTTATGGGGAGGCATTTCCAAGATAACTTTAATCTTATTCGGGTCGATCTCGATTCCCCAATGACGGATAATGAATCCTAAAAATTTCCCAGAGGTAACGCAAAAGGCGCACTTTAAGGGATTCATTTTAAGGTCATATTGTCGTAACCATTCAAACACAATCCTCAAATTGTACAAATGGTCTATTTTCCATTTACTTTTGATGACCAAATCATCCACGTAGCATTCTACTTGGTTCTGAATGAGGTAATTAAAAATCTTTGTCATTGCACGCTGATATGTTGCTCCGACCTTTTTTAGACCGAATGACATCAATGTGTAGCAGAAAATTTCAATCAGTGTTCTTAAAGCTGTAAGTGCTGCATCCTCGGGAGCCATCTTGATTTGGTTGTATCTCGATGATCCATCCATGAAGGAGAAATATTCATGTGTTGAAGCGATATCCACCATCATCTCTGATATAGGTAGTAGAAAATCGTCTTTTGGACATGCCTTGTTCAAATCTCTGAGTTGACACAAACGCGGATCTATCCATTTTTCTCCTTAATAGGTACAATGTTGGCCAACCACGTGGGGTATTGCTCCTCTTTAAAAAAGTTGGCATCTATCAACTTCTTCAATTCGGCAATGACTTGTTGTTCTATTTCAAGGCGCATTCTCCTGGGAGCTTATTTTACTGAGGTTATAATCTTGTCCACCCCAAGTTTATGCACTACAACCTCTGCTGACAGTCCTGACATTTCATCGTAGCTCCACGCGATGCAATCTTTGAACTCTGTTAATAGTTTGACCAATTCTGCAGATTCTTCATCATCAAGTAGAGAACTTATAAATGTATGTCGGGGAAGTTCTTCACTCCCGAGGTAAATTTCTTTCAATTGATCGATAGTAGATTTAATTTCCTCCTCAAACTCTGGTGGAGCATCTTCTATTTTTTGATTAGTAGAGTTATCCTCTATATCAAGGCAATCCTCTTCTGACTCACTAGTAACAACCATGCAAAATTCAGAATCATCGACTGGTCCAACTGTAGCAAATCCGAGACCTTCTTTTGAATTTGGAGTTCGACTCTTAGCATTCCATAGTTTTTCAAAAAATTGAAATTTATCTTTTGGCATTTGTTTTGGTAAGTGTCATTGTTGAATTAACTTTTGAACACAAGGCAAGAAGTAACCAAAAGGCAATTTCATTAATTCATTAGAATCAACATCCAAATTTACATGTTTTTCAAGCTCAGTCGAAGTCGAAGCAAGGTAAAATTTGATCAGCTTTGAACCAACACTACAGACTTCCTTGACCTCTAAACTCTCTACCTTTTGAGGGAGAATCGGAGCGAGGGTCATAGTATTCACATAGTGGTTTATCTTCTAGATATTTGTTTAGTTTGTTTCATATTCATTTTCACGGAGAATCGGACCTCTAAAATTTGTTTCATATTCATTTTTCTGTGTATCTTCTAGATATATCTCGTACTGAGGTCTCTTCTACTTCGTCATCATTATTTCATCTTGAGAATTGTTTTCATCACCAATGTTGATGGTTGGCCTAGTTCGTTCAACAATTAAATTGATCTTTCCTAGTTCACGTCCCCGGCCTCGACCTCGGGTGCGTGAACTAGAAGAACCTCCAACAAATCATTGTAGGGGAGTGGTAGAAGGTTTTTGAAGTGGAGTTGTATGGCCTCCTTTTTGTGATCCTTCTGAATCTTCTTCTTTCTTTGTGTGTCAGAATCTCGCGCGAGAAGATAGTCTTCTTTGGAGGTGCGTAGTAGGCATCATCTTCATTGATACCAACTTCATGCACTAAAAATGTTTATAAAATGGTTGTAGGTCTCCCTTGATGCAATTTTATTGACCATCTTTGCGGTATTTGATGCACTGGTGTAGAGATGATGGAACCATATTGTGCTCATGAATCTATGGTCAACCCAATAGAGCGTTAAAAGAGGTCTCGACGTCGATGATATGAAATTTAGTAGTTGTTACGAGTTCTCCAACCTTCATAAGTAATGTAATTGATCCAAGGGCTTTTTCTCCCTTTTGGTTAAATCCTCTTAACATCATCTTATCGGTCATAAGCTCTTGAACTTCAATATCTATTTTCGTTCGTTTTTCTCTCTTTTATTTTAAAAGGAGTCGCCAACTTGTCGATCGTCATATGCTTCCCCTATTCGAATAAATCTCCCTCCCGAATCAGATCGATGATTCGAAGAGGAGAGGAACCAAATAAAAAGGGACATACGACAAAGCGACAAACAAGAGAAAACACAAAACATGGAGAGCCTACGTGCGCTAAAACCTGCAATGATAGGTTAAGAGTGTCCGCCCAAAAATGATCGGACGAAAGCACCTTAAACCGATATCCACAAAAGAATACATACGAAGACTACCCATAACCAGAGATTCAGGTGTAGGTGCCTGTTCTGGGATCAAGAGCACTCCCAAGGGGACGTATTTTTCTGGATCAAGAGCACTCCCAAGGGGACGTATCCCACTTGGTTAATTACATCTTGGGGTGTACCCAAGAATATTCTTGATAAAAGGAGTTTCACTTGGAATATTGTAGATTATCGTGAACCTGGGATAATAGGAAGAGGGCAATAAGTACTCAAAGGAAGGCTATTCCGTGTGGGAACACTCCCAATGCTTTAAAGCTCGTGCTAAGCCATCGGCCTGTTGACCCCCCTTTTGGTTGAGGTCTAGAAACTTCTTTAGTAGCCTAGGTCTAG
>NW_018237325.1:0-582 GCF_001263595.1 Phalaenopsis equestris | reverse complement strand
GAAAAGGTACCCTCACCATTAGAAACTCAAAACTCTTTTCTTTACTCAACTTGAAGTTCCACATATTGGTCCTAACCTCTAGCACTTAGTAGGTAAGATCATTATGAGGGAGCTCAAGAAGAGTTCCTATAGGATTACTTGGCCTTAGGATTGACTCTGGGTGTTGGTTTGGAGCTAAGGTACACTATACCTTCACCATATCTTCACAATACCCTCACAATACCTTGGCTAAGACCAATATATGGGGACCCAAAATGGGATTTCATTGTTCTATGACTCATTTAAAATGGTTCTCTACCCAATTACATTTGAAATGCCCAACTTGGCCTTTTGCCCCTAGACACCTCCAAATTACATAACTGCCCTTGCGACCCAAATTTGGCCAAAATTCCCAAATTTTTGCCAAAATATCCAAAATTGATCAAAACTTATTCCAAACACTTTGAATACATCCAAATTTGCCAAAACCTAAAAAATGGCCAAATTACCAAAATGCCCCTCCATGGCCCAAAAATCCAAAAACTCCAAAAATTTCTAACAAAATCCTAATAAATCCAAAATATTCCCAACTTCATTTTGTCC
>NW_018237324.1:600-3031 GCF_001263595.1 Phalaenopsis equestris | reverse complement strand
TAGACCTCAACCAAAAGTGAGGTCAACAATGAGCCTAAGGTAGAGGGCTTAAGCTAAGAAAATAATAACTTATTTGAAGCCGTCGAATTGGAGATGAAATGATAAGTGTGATCTTGCAATGAGAATTAAATTTTATTTAATTTAACATTTTTAAATTACAAGTTTACCCATGAAATTTTAATGGGCCTAGCAGTGAACTAACCGTAATTTGAGATTATGTAGTAAGGCTTAAAAAAGATAATATAACTATTCACAAACATTTTGAAAATACTACCATCCCAACTCTGAATTTCAATTGGCTAAATTCCTTGGAAAATCAATTTGCCCTTAAGAGCCTCCACTCACATAATTCATAGATAAAACATCGAGTGATAGTTACCCACTCATAAGGATAATTAAAGTATCAAGGTTCATTGAGCATATGGTCTATTAATTCATCGAAAATAAGGGATTATTTGGTTCAACTTATTGCCTGCGGTAGTGTTTTCAAAATGTCCCTGTCCCGTTTTGTTGGAGTGTTTCTACCACGGTGTGAGAAACACCGTTTCAGCTTTGTGAATAATGCGACCTACGGTTGGACCCCCGTGGGCCGCATTCGCCCGCTGCTTATTACCACCTACCCTCGTCCCCCAAGAGCGATCCTCGTTCTCTCGACCTCGTCTTGTCTGCCTTGTTGACAGTATCAGTCACGTTAAAGAGATCAAGCAGAACATTGATCTCGCGCTTGGCAGCGCTTGCATCACCAAGCCCTCACATATAAATTCCCATTCGACATCATCGAAGATCATCATGAGGGTTAAGAATGAGTTTGGGATTGGGGGGGTGGAGGGGGAGGAGAAGAGAGGAAGTTCTTTTATCTATTTGGGAGGGTTTAGGAATGTGAGAGTCACGTATGTATGAAAGAAGAGGTTGAAGTTGGAGCTTGACGAGATGAGGTACGATTTTGGTGCTAGGTGTGAGTTGGAATGCAAGGCTGGAGAGCCGGAGAAGGCAAAGGAGATGCTGGAGGGATTTTTGTTGGAGAAAGAGGTGGAGTATAACTACTCCAAAGAATCCAAGTTTGCGGTTTTCAGAGCTGGAACACTGCTTCACTGAGTAAGTTCTATTTTTCATTTTATTTTCATTTTTTGCTAGTGTAAATCTTCATTTCTGTTGATTTGGTTGTTATTTTTTAATTAGAGTAGTGCTGCTTTAGAAACTAGATTGTTCTACAAAAATTTGATTTGGTTTATTGAAGTCATAGAGTATTATCCAATTACTAGTGTTCTTTTAGTATGTTGTGAATAGTCGTCAATGGCTAATGTTGAATTCTGAATTGCTAGTGGTCTCACGCCACCTAAGAAAGGGCTTGCAAGGGGATAAAAGAAACGGCACAAGAAATGTTGAAGATAGAAAATTTTCTCTCTGATATGGGAAAAAATATTACATCAGGAATCCAAATGCATTCATTATCTAAAGGTGGGGTGCCACGTGTCAAGTGGGCTCAACCGTTTTTAACACTAGCAAATACCAGTGTATTGTGGTGGGGCTCACTTGACATATGACGCCACACTATTGGACTCTGAACGCAAATTATGTTATGATTCCTGATGTAATATTTTCTTTTGATATGGAGGTGAAATAGAGAATGTGTTGTACAATTCCTTCACATCCAGAACAAAGTGTCAAACCCTTTACATGGCCTCTCTTTTTTGTTTTTAAGTTTGGGTCGACCCTATGGGTGATTACATACATAACTGCACGAAAAAAGAAAAAAATACATCAAAATAATAATAATGATATAACAAGGTGTGTAGCTCTTTATATAGTATAGCGTTGTCTTGTTATGTGGCGAATTGATGAATATTATCATTTTTCCTTGTCATTTTAACCTGTTATTTCTTCATTTTTGTTAGGTTTCATGATACTCACTATTAGTTGCGAACACTACAAATTTTGTGTGCCAGATTGTTCATTTAACTAAAAAAATCTGTAAATCAGCTATTTACAAAACACACAAACCAAACAGCTAAACAGCTTATCCAGATTAGAGGTTGAATATTCATTTATCCAGAATCATCTGTTTTTGAATGCACAAACCAAATAATCTGACAACAGACAACGACTTTATATATGCTTAAAAATACAAGTATTTAATACTGTTGCTAAAAGATTTAACTCATCAGCAACGACACCAAAAACTTAACAACGGTTATAGATTCGATAAAGATGTATATATATAATATTCAATAATGGTAAAGTCACACTTATCAACGCAAGTATACGTATCACTGAAGTAATATAGGGCTCTAATGGAGTCCTAGATTTTCATCCCACAGGGAGTAATATTAGAGGCTACGAACTAAGATTTTAGAAAATCAATACCTAATCACAACAATATAATTCAAATTGTTTATCTGTCACTAATAGGCAATTGAGATAAATATGTAAT
>NW_018237324.1:0-245 GCF_001263595.1 Phalaenopsis equestris | reverse complement strand
ATCGAAGTGAAAAGATCATCACAACTTCTTTAAAATTTTCATGACTCAACTAATTCAAATCACCATTTCACAAATCTCAAGACAAGGAGAAAGATAGAGAAAACTACTCAGAACTCATGGGGAAGACACAACAAAGCTCAGAATTCATATATAAAAGCGAAGTCGTACAAACCACAACAAGTAAATAACACTATTCTCTAATTCCTCCCTAAACTCATCGAAGTTCCTCTGAATCTCTTCCTTTC
>NW_018237323.1:1045-1676 GCF_001263595.1 Phalaenopsis equestris | reverse complement strand
CCTGGGAAAGATTTAAAGATCTTCTTAGGAAATGTGCACGTAATTCAAACATTTTACAATGGATTAGTGGGATCACTTAGAACTATTATAGATGCTGCTGCAGGTGGGATCACTAATGTCCAAACCTTCTGATGAACATACTCTTTAATCGAAAAAATGACTACTAACAACTTTCAATGTCCATCTGAAAGGGTAAATCCTAAGAGAGTACCTAGTATTCATGATTTCGATGCAATGTCTATTTTGGCATCTCAAATTACTGTTATTTTAAAAAAAATTGATCAAATGAGTTTGAATTATTCTCAAGCACCCCAGTATTAGAGGAGAATTCAGTAGAGCAGATTATTGATACTCAATCATCTTATGAAACTTTAAACACTATAAATAATCGAAATAGCAATATCTATTCTAACTATTTTAACCCTGGTTGGAAAAATCACCCTGATTTTAGTTGGAATAATTATAATAATTTGGTGAATCCATCCGAAAATCTGAACAATCAAGGAAATCATAATTTTTGACCTTATTATCCTCCGGGATTTAACTCCAACCCTAACCCACAAGTTAAGGAAAAGAACCTGACGATGGAAAAAGTAATGTTGAATATGGGAAATCAAATATAGAATCAAGG
>NW_018237323.1:0-800 GCF_001263595.1 Phalaenopsis equestris | reverse complement strand
GAAAAATCATTACCTCCATTTCCTCAAAGACTGAAATAGAAGAATAAAGACAAACAATTTATTAAATTTTTGGAAATCCTGAAAAAATTAATGATAAACATTCCTTTCATCGAGGCTTTGGAACAAATGCCAAGTTATGTGAAATTTATGAAAGATATACTAAACAAGAAAAGAAAGTTTGCAGATCGTGAGACTGTTGCACTTAGTTGAGGAGTGTAGTGCTATTATTCAGAAAAAGCTTCCTGAATAATTAAAAGATCCTGGTAGTTTTACTATACCAGTGAAATTGGAGAAAATTTTTACGGAAAAGCTTTATGTGATTTAGGAGCGAGTATCAATCTTATGCCTTTATGAATTTTTAAACGTTTAAATTTGGGAGAAATCTCCCCTACTACTGTAACTCTTCAGTTAGCGGATTGACAGACGACTTTATATATGATTAAAAATATAAGTTAAATATGGACTAAATAAATATTCAATAATTGTAAAGTTACACTTATCAACGCAAATATATGTATCACTCAAGTAATATAGGGCTCTAATGGAGTCCTAGATATCGATCCCACAGGGAGTGGTTTAAAATGACCAACTATGATTTTAGAAAAGCAATACTTTAATCGCAACAACGAATTTCAATTTGCTTATCTGTCACTAATAGGCAATTGAAATAAATATGTAATTTTAATAACTATTAAATAATTAATGATACTAATGAGGATTTAAATGTGATATTCAATATATGAGAAAGCATCCTTCTCCTTATCTAGAAATTATAGTGAATGGATAAAGATAATTAGTTC
>NW_018237322.1:0-757 GCF_001263595.1 Phalaenopsis equestris | reverse complement strand
AAAGAAAAATATATAGGATTGAAAGCATTTCAAATAAAAAGGAGAAAAGAAAGAAAGAAAAAAAATGAAAGTGAGGAGAAGCTTGAGGAGATGCCTAATCAAAAATTGGCTTCAATGGACCTACCTAAAGGGAAAACTTAAATACATTCCTGAAATTAAATTTATGGATTAGATCTTTTACTAGTTGTGTTCTCATGAAGTTCCTATCATTTGAATATTCTAAGTGACTTAATATTACAACATATAATCATTCTTGAAATGAACAGAAGACTAGAACTCTTAAACTTGATGACTAGATAATCTTGTACCTACAGTGTTAATTTTCTGTAACAAATTTGGACTCATTGTTTATAGCAGACAGGCTAGAAGAGGTCTCTCTCATGCCTGAATTATAGATATTCCCCTCAGAGATAGGGGTGAGCAAGTTCTCCGCCCCTTTCTAGCGTCTCCTCTCTTCGCGTAGGAAAGCCCTATTGATTAGAGGAAAATATGTTGAGATTTTCATACCTATTTTACACTATTTTTTATGATACTACACTTTAAAGAAAGGTATTTTTGATGATTTGTTGTAGAATAATGAATTAGAGTCCTTGGAGCAAAAAGATGCAAAAAGGAGCAAATTTGGAGCGAAAAGGACCAAAATGTGAAGATTGAACTAGGGCGCCGACGGAGAGCCCAATGGCGCCGACGACGAGAATTTTTGAGACTCCAGATTAAATAATTTAGAATGCCCACCGACGGCGCCCTTGAGGCCGCC
>NW_018237321.1:0-655 GCF_001263595.1 Phalaenopsis equestris | reverse complement strand
TTTCATGATTAATTTAAGAAAATAATGCACATAAAGTTGAAAAATATGGGTCTCTATCTAGAGGTCTCCTCTGACCTTGGAAAAATCAAGGAATGCTCCCCTTAACAGAGGCTACAACATGCCAAAAATTCAAGCTATGGTAATAAGTCTACATGCAGGGAGATTTACAAGACTCCCAACACTAATTAATTTTTTAAAAATAAAATATTCATCAAATAAACATAAATTTTAATCCACATGTTCTCCTCGGTTCACTGAGCAAGAGAGTATTTTTATTTTATTTTTGTGATTTTTCTACACCAAGATATAGATTTTTGAAGTTAAGGGTTATTTTCTGAATTATTTAAATCCCTATTTGTTTATCTAAATGCATGACACCACCTCAACCTACGGCGGCTCCGAAGCTCCACGCGGCGTGCTCCCATTTGACGCCGCTGTCCACCTCAGCGCTGACTCGACCCGCGGTTTATGTCCCGAAGCGCTGTCCAGCTTGATCTCGACCGTCCATCCAATACACGCCCGATCGAACGACGCTCCGTCATTGTCCCCGATAGCTTAGCCCGAGAGCTGTTCATATTCTAAGCTTGATATCTCCCTAATTTCTCAACAAAATTAAATGGTTTTTTTTTAAATGCTCGTCTAGACTAGAGGCACA
>NW_018237320.1:2118-2366 GCF_001263595.1 Phalaenopsis equestris | reverse complement strand
TCGTGTGTTTATCGGATGGATGGTCGAGATCAAGACAGACAACGCTTTGGAAGATAAACTGCTGGCTTAGTCAGCACTGAGGTGGACGACAGCATCAAATGGGAGCGCACCACGTGGAGCTTCGGAGCCGTCGTAGGTTGAGGTGGTGTCGCGCACTTAAACAGATAAATAAAGATTATTTTAATTCAGAAAATGACCCCTGACTTAAAAAATCCATATCTTGGTGTAGAAAAATCACCACAATAAAA
>NW_018237320.1:0-890 GCF_001263595.1 Phalaenopsis equestris | reverse complement strand
TGAAGTGATAGAGCCTTAGGGGCAAATGTGTAATTTTGGAAATTTAGCCTTAATTAACATTTAGGCTTAATTTAAAGAGGGAAATGGGTAACCTTCGATTTTAATTTGGATGTTTGAAACATAAAGGGTTAATTGGTAGAAACCAACCTCACTTCCCTAATTGAAAAGATAACTTAGAAAATTTCTAAATTATTAAAATTTGGAAGTTTATTAAAATAAAATGAACCTAGGACTTAGGGGCATGACTTTTGAAGTCAATAATTAATTATATTTAATACCCCTATTTAGATTTTCAAATAAAATTGAAATCATGAATTATAACCACCTAAAGCTTAACATTTTCAAAACTAACTAGGACACTCACTTAGGTCTTAAGGGCTTGGTTGTGACTTAGGCTAAATCAAGTTTCATTTAAATGAGGATGACAAAAACAAACTCAATTAAAATTAAAACATCTTCCAAACATTACAAGCCCATTTAGGACTAAGATTTGGCGAAGTGTTCCAATAACACTAAATTGCCTCTTTAAGAGTCTTCACCCACATAATTTTCAAAATTAAATTACAGATGATAATTACCTTACTCTTAGTGATAATTGATACATCAATGTTCATTGAGCCTTAGGGTGTTTACAGGATGAATTACCAAGAAATATAATAAGTTTAAAAGAACTCGGGATTTTCCACTAGGCAGTGAGAGAGTAGCACGGACCTGCTCCATTCTCTAGATCTGTTGGATACCTCGGAGATCTACTAAACTTAATATGTTTTTCTTAACAACATCATCCTTAATTAAACTTCTAAGTACCAATAATAATATTACCTAGGGTTAGGTAGGTTGTTAAAACTTTACTTACCTATTTCATATAAATTGCCTTAACATGCCTTTTG
>NW_018237319.1:0-383 GCF_001263595.1 Phalaenopsis equestris | reverse complement strand
CACGCATGCCAGCTCTCCCTCAATTCTTCTTTTTGTGACTCCCGTGCCCTAGTCCTTGTGATAAATCCCAATTCCTGCTCTGATTCCTCACGGCGGCATCCTCACCGGTGGCCTGACTCGACCCTTAATTAATTAAGTTCCAAAAGATGGCAAAAAACTTGACCTAATTTATATTTAGTGGCTCGCGTGCAAAATAAGTATCTTATTGAGTTTAACATTTTGATTAATGGTTTACACACTAGGGGGTATTGTGCAAGTATACGTGTCATTTTAAGTAATATAGAGTTTTCTTTAAAATCCCCGACATCAATCCCGCATGGAAGAATAAAATTTCTATTTTAATTTAAGAGAATTTCTATTTAAACTGCAAACAAAATATGTAG
>NW_018237318.1:0-427 GCF_001263595.1 Phalaenopsis equestris | reverse complement strand
CAAGAATATCTATCAAATCAATTTCAAATTAATTTATGGTTATGTGTTTCAAATTGAACCCATTTCTTACTATTTTTTGAAAAGTTTATGAAAATAAATATTTTATATAACATATCTACTCGAGTGTAATGATTTGCAAACATTCCATTCAATTCCTATGTATTTACATATGCCACACCTTAATTTCAATTTTTACATACATATCAAATTATCTATGCTTAAAAATATGTATTTCACTTATTAATGGTGATATTTTTGATATAATATGAAAGATCAGAGTGATCTAGATGTAAAATGTAAAGTTTAGATATTAGATGTGTAAATACATAGGAATTAGATGACAAATACATGTCTCCTTTCCATAAAATAGTCTTATAATAGCAACATTTATTTCTATTGGGATTTGTAGCCGCCACAAACGAAAAAG
>NW_018237317.1:0-345 GCF_001263595.1 Phalaenopsis equestris | reverse complement strand
CATAACTTGACATATAATAAGTAAACAAATAAATTATCTTGATAATTTGTAATAAAAGAAATAAAACACACACATGACCATTCGTTAAATCCCATTGCATTATACTATCAAACATTGATACGAAAGCTTTCAAGACTTCCCCTTAGCTCAATATAGCAGAATCAATGTAGCTTTTTTCATATTTGATGAATCATGATATGTAAGCTTTTCACTAACTTTTGAAGGCCTTGCCATATAAAAGGGGCTATGCAATACAAGATACCTGATAAAGAAAGCCTTAGAGAGGAAGTTACTGCAAGTGTTTTCAGTTGATTTTTGTTTTAAATACATAAGGAAGATTTACCA
>NW_018237316.1:0-939 GCF_001263595.1 Phalaenopsis equestris | reverse complement strand
TATGCCCGTAGACTCTCGTTCGGTCCCTATTTTATTTACCACAAAGAATATGAATTTTTTCGTGGCTTTTGAGTACTAGCAAACTGCGCTAAAAAAAATTTCTTGAAATTTATTTTTATTTTTTGCATGGGCGTTAGCTTTGTAATTCAAAATATAAAAAATAAAAATAATAAAAAATGTGGGCGTTAGTTTTGTAAATAGCAATATTTTTTATTGTCATATGTCGCATAATTTAATTACTACGCCTACAAATGAAAGTAAATTCAGTTGAATGTAAATACAAAATTCACATTCGCATAAGCAGTATATTTAGTGTTTAAATAAATATAATGTTTTGATTTGGTTTCCAAAAATAAGATTTTTCTGTCTTTTCAAATTACAAACTTTTTAAGATTTAGGGTTCGTTAAAAAAAAATTATATCATTTTAAATTAGTTTCCAAATATAAGATTGTCAAAGGGTCCGAATTTTCAAACTAATTTAAAAAAATTACCGTTTAGAGCCGTTGGGTGGGGTGGGAATGCCTATAAATAAATATACAAATGCTAAAAGCAATTTCAATTCCTCGTTCCTCTCTGTGTCACTCTCGATTCCTCTCTCGGTCACCACCACGCATAGTCGGCTCCGAGCTTCTCATTCTTCTCCATTCTGCGACTCCATAATGTAAGTTCCGGCCCAACCGACATTCCTTCTCTAACTCCACATCTGATTATTTAAATTCGAAAAAAATAAAAATGAAAAAATCTGGGCACTAGTTTCGTAAATAACAATATTTTCAGTGTCATAAATCCCAAAATTTTAATAACTAGGTTTACATTAGAAATTAAATTCAATTGTATTTATTGTATCTAAATAAATGCAACGTTTTGGTTTGCTGCCCCCCAAAAAAAAAATAGAATTTCTTTTCTTTTGAATTTTCATTATTTTTGAACATATATAT
>NW_018237315.1:0-536 GCF_001263595.1 Phalaenopsis equestris | reverse complement strand
TATTTCAATTGCTTATTAGTGACAAATAAGCAAATAGAATTCCATTGTTGCTATTAAAGTATTGCTTTTCTAAAGTCTTAGTTCGTAGTTCTAATATTACTCCCTGTGGGATCGATATCTAGGACTCCATTAGAGCCCTATATTACTTGAGCGATACGTATACTTGCGTTGATAAGTGTGACTTTACAATTATTGAGTATTTTATACATACATCTTTATTGAATCTATAACTGTCATTAAGTTTTTGGTGCAGTTGCTAAGGAATTAAATCCTTTAGCAGCAGTACTAAATACTTATATTTTTAAGCATATATAAAGTCGTTGTCAGTGAAATTATTTTAAGACATCATATTTCAAAAAATGATATAAAAGTAGGCCTTGCAAAAATTCAAGTGATCGCTAATTTATCTTACTCAACAAGTGTGAGGAAAATTAGGAGTTTTTTAGGACTTACTGGATTCTACAAGAGGTATATTAAAGACTTTTCAAAATTCGCTAAGTATATATTTTATTTGCTTGAAGAAGATGTAATTTTTA
>NW_018237314.1:50128-50533 GCF_001263595.1 Phalaenopsis equestris | reverse complement strand
GGCAGTATTAATAGGGATGTTAGCAATGGAAGTAGTTTCTTCACCAACAAGAGTCCATAACTTGGCTATATTCCAATCTCTGTTAATCCAGCAATTCCTAACCATAAGATCTTCATCAGAGATGGAATGAGGTAAACCTGACAGATGGGAAGCACTCCAGTGATCATTCCAGAAAGAGACATTTCCTTCCCCAATATCCCAAAAAATAAAGTGGGAAGCCACCTCCCGAGCAAGAGTAATAGCTTTCCAGATTTTGGAATCACCCACATGCCAGGAAGCAACAGAAGGGTGAACATGAGTGCAATACTTGTGTAAAAGAAATTGAGACCAAAGAGAATCTTGGGCTCTGAATTTAAACCAAAGTTTGCATATATTAATATCAATAATTTCTTTAAGGGTTTTAAA
>NW_018237314.1:40569-49976 GCF_001263595.1 Phalaenopsis equestris | reverse complement strand
TATATATATATATATATATATATAAGTTGTTTTATGTCAAATAGGAGCAATCCTATTATTTACCCTCTTCTGAGTGCATAAAAAATATTGACTAATCCAGAGTTTGGTCCGTAATTTCGTGGTTAGGCTGGGAGGATATTGGATGCCACTCCATAACTCCCACTACTCCCTCCCCTGAGGGCTAACAATCTCGCATCTATTTACAATAAACTGGACCAAATTAAGGATTTTAGTCTGTCACCTTAAAATCTCTAATTCTGCATCCAACAAAGTATATTATTTTATTTATTTGCACCCAATTTCATGGATTAAATACTCTCCTATGAAACCAAATGTGATTCTCCCCATGTTGTAGAAATCATAGCCCTTTCGGAACATATGTTTCTCAACATATTTTAACATTTCAATTGGCCTAATCAAAAAGTAAAGGAAGATCAGAGTTCAAATCATCACAAATTATTGACATTTAAAATCATATAAAATAAAATTAATTCTTCACAAAACCATATCTCAAAGTAGGGAGAAGGATAAAGAAGACTAAATATAATTCATAAGAAGGATACGATGAAACAGAGATTTCATATATAAAAACAAGTTTACAAAACAAAATAAATAAAACACACAACTTATCTCACAGACCTTCCAAAGCAAACTCCTATAAGTTTTCTTCAGCAAAACCATATCTCAAAGTAGGGAGAAGGATAAAGAAGACTAAATATAATTCATAAGAAGGATACGATGAAACAGAGATTTCATATATAAAAACAAGTTTACAAAACAAAATAAATAAAACACACAACTTATCTCACAGACCTTCCAAAGCAAACTCCTATAAGTTTTCTTCAGGCCTTTCTCTCTTTACATGCACTCTCAATTCTCTCTTAGAAGTGTAATGAAGAAGAAATCTCTCATCTTCGTTCTCCTCTTAAAATCCTCGAAGAAAATCTCCATGCCCTTGGCTTTCTCTCTCTCTCTCTCTCTAACTCTCCTTCTTCACGCCACACACCTCACGCCCAAAACTCCTCTCCTTCTCTAGCTCTAGAATTCCTTCTCTTTTATTAAAGGCCACCTCCCTCAAAAAAGAATTCAAAATTCTCTCCAAAATTTTGTCCAAAAGTCAACTCTTTTGAATTTAAAAGACATGTCCATTGATCTAAGAGACATATCCCTTAATAAAAGAACCTTTTAAAGTGTCTAGATGTAATGAATTACTCCAAGGAGTTTTTAGAACAAGTGTCCCTTTGAAAATTCATGCAAAATTCATCTCGAACCGCCTTAATCCGCAAAAAGTTGTCCCTGATGCATCTGGCGACAAATCTCGTGCATCATGCACCAACTCTCTGTCAAATGGTGCATCATGCGACATTTTAATGAATGTCGCACTATTTTGGGTTTTGGTACATCTGTCACCACTTCGACGCATCTGGCGCATGACGCGCCAAAATTCGAAACTTCACTGTTTTGGCTCCAAATTTTGTCATTTTTTTTTATTTTTGCTACAAATGCCTAAAATTGATATACCTGAAATAAAACGAAAATATGAAAATACCATTCTTTAAATTACAATATCACTAAAAATAAGCATAAAATATATACTTAAAATAAAATATTATTTTGTTGTATCAAAATCTCCAAACTTAAATGTTACTTGTCCTCAAGTGACACTTTTACTACATAAAAGCATATGACCTATAATAAAGACTAACTTATAACTTCTATACTTTAGTTCAATAAATAAAATGGTAAAGTTTAAGAAAAAACCTATAATAACTTAAATTCAAATATTAAGTCGAAGAGTACTTAGTAGTCAATTTTAAGATTTCTGAATCTTTATTTATTTCAAGAAGTAATGCGAAGAATTGCAATTTGTCATATCAAGAATGTTTAGAATATTCATATGAAAAGAACTTCAGGAAAACTTTACTAATAATGTTACTAATAATCCAATACAAGTTTAGAAATTTTAATCAAGCTTTTTTCTTAAGTTGATTCAAGTGAAGCCAATTTTTTATTAGGCATTTCCTTAAGCTTCTCCTCACTTATTTTTCTTTTCTTTTTTTCTCTTTTTTTCTTTTTTTAGGATCTTTTCAATCATTTCTTTTTTTTTCTTTTCCAAGTGAGGATTACTATATCTAGATAGTCTTTACTAGTTTTGAACTTCACTATCCTCTTCTCAAAGTCAAAACTCTTTACCTTTCTTCACTTTATAAATTCATATTAGCTTATGGTTTTCATAAAGTCCCATTGTTTTCTTATTACATGAATCTATAAAATTCTTAATACTTAAAAAATATAATTTCCTTTAATTTAATTAGAAAAACTTAGTCTTATCTTATCATATCAATTATCTTTAACATTAGAATTGACCTTCATTATTAAAAATTTTTACCTAAATTTACCATAATATTCATAAACTTAAGTATAGTCATTTAAAGTTTAATCTTAAAATCCTGGGTCATGTTAAATTAATTTTAAAAATATTGTTACTTAAAGACAAATAAAATTTAGTTTACTTCTTTTTAAGAGAAATTTTTCTTCCCCCCAAACTTAAGTTTTTAGGTATTTAAAAATGTTCTAGCGCAAAATTTAATTGGTGAAAGAAAACGGTAAATGCATGAAAGTAAAAACTAACCTATAGAGAATTTCTGACAATGAAATTTGGCTCTGGTATACTGTAGGTACTAACTTTAAAAATACATACAATTTTTAAAGCATTAAATAATAGATAATATATTCTAAAGAACTTGGTGAGATTTAAGAACATAAACAAAAACTTAAAATACTAAAAATGTAGAAAAAGTAAAAATCTATGGTTACTATTACAATTTTAAGTCCACAACATAAAATAAAAGTTTTTACTTCTACAGTTTCAAATGCCAACAAAATAACATCCAAACAACATACAAAAAAACAAATAACTAAACAAAACAAATAAACTAACTCCAAAAAATAATAATCTTCATCACCTTCCTCGTCATTATCATCTTCTTCCTCTTCTTCATCTTCTTCCTTGTAGGAAATTCCACATTGTAGTCACCCCTAAGATATCTCACCATAGCATCCTCAAAAGCTATATCATGTTGAACTTTCCTCTGCGGATACTTATCATTATAAGCATTTCTTGCTCCAATCTCTCCAATCTGATTCTGAATATTTACTATATCCAATTCTTAAATCATGAGTTGGTCCATAATGTTTTCTAATGATGCAGAGCGAGAAGTTGATGCCCCTGCAGCTGATATAAAGGGTCTATCGCTTCAGGTCTATCGCTTCATCCTCCCTTAGATTCAACAAATGATTCAACTCTCTGAATCATATGGTTTCTAATAGGATTTTGTGGTTGTAATCTTTTTTCATTACTATGGGATTCTACTCCTGATTGCTCACAAAGAGCAAAAATCAGGGCAGGGTAACCCAAACCAGTAGTTGTAGAGCTCTTAGCTATGCTCCGTGCATGATGAACTATAAGAGCACCAACATCTATTGCTTTCATGTTCTGAATGCAATAGTTCAATACAGCTCTATCATCTGTTACATCAGTCAGAAGATTTGTTGGTATTAATCTAGCAGAAATGAAGTGGTGTCATATCTTTGACTGACTAGTCAACATGGAAGTAGAAGAGTTAACTATCTTATTATTTATAATCCTCCATTCTCCTCTTCCATCTGTGAGGAAGGCAATCACTTCATCCAGTGATGAATCAGTCATCACGAATGCATCATATTCATCAAAAAATACATTCCTCTGCCCATAAAAAGCATTGATCCTTTCGACAGTAAATTCAACTTGCTTACCTCTCACGAGAATGTGATAGTCATTAGTAAATCTTAAGTTGGCATAAAACTCCTGAATCATTGGCACAATTGCTACTGCAATGAAGTAGCAAAATCGTTCCCAATTTCTGGCAAGAATCAACCTTTCAATCGCTTCTTACGGGCAAACCTCACACCAAAAATAGTGCCGACATGTATCAATCTTCTCAATTCAATTTTAGTGTTATAACTGTGTTGGGCCTTCAAATTAACAAATCTTTGTGCATCAAAATCATCTGTCCTTCCTCTCTTCACCCGTGGAGCCATTTGAAATTCTACCAAAATCCAAAAATTCCAAATAAATTACAAAATAAAAAATCTAACTCCCCAAGTAAGACTATTTGGTAAGAAACGTTTTACCATGAGTTTTCTTTAAGTTTTTTCATCAAAAATCCCAATTTTTGGATTTCCATAATGTAGTAAAAATCCATGGTGAAAATAAAATATTTCTAAGTTAAAGTGAAGCTCTTACCAAGAGCAGATGAAATCTACAATTTTTAGCCTTCGAAATTTTTTCTATTGCACTCAATGTGAAGCCCTATGTCAAGGTTTAGAGGTAGGAGATGACCCAAGCAGTAAAAATAGAGTTTTACTGTGTGATTTTGTGATTTTTTTGGTAATATGGCATTTGTGAGAATTTGGTGCATCATGTGCCAACTCTCAGTAATATGGCGCATCATGTGCCAATTTGGCCCATCTTGCGCCAACACCTTAATTTTTCTAGATTTCATTTCTTTGAAAATCTGTTCCGTACCGCTTTACGTCTACCTCTAATTAACTCAAATGAATCATTATAAGCATAATTAAACATTACTCTAACATCCATCTTTCAAAAACAACACAGCTTTATATATAAAATCTATACTATTACAAACTAACATTTATCAAGCAAACAAACATCTATTTCAGTGTTTAAAGCAAACCAAAATATCCTAACACTGAAATATAAACATCAAAATTCCAAACACAAATATCGATATAGTTAAGCAATAAAATTAAATGCAATCCAACACAACAAGCAATTAAAGCAAACAGTACTAAATAAAAAATTTTGTGCATAGATTAAGTTCAAACATCTTCTTAACTCTCATCCTCCTGGATATCTTCCATAGATTGGTAGTGCACATACAAGTTGTAGAAGGGTCGATAGGAAACTCATCATTCTAATGCTCCCCAATCCAAGCATGTTTCTTGAACATTCATACCAAGTCATCCTCAATATGACCAGTATGCTCAAAATGTTCTTTAAGTCTCCAATCCAAATGATCTAAAATTTTAGAAATATTCACAATTGCATGCATAAGATTCTGCACCTCTTTTTTTATCTTCTTGACCCTTTTCAAAGGTGCATTAGAACTGAAGTAAGGCTGAATAGGTGATGAATTCTGGGATTCCTGATCCATCAGTACATTCATATCTTTTTCATCTCCCATTTCAATACGGTTGCAATAGACTTCTGGATCCATCAGCTTCCAAGGAAGAAGCACTTTTTCCCAACTCTCGTAAGGTACTTGCGATTGACTGCATAGTAGGACAATAGTGGATGGATGTCCAAGTCTGGTTGCATACCCATTCACAATAAAACTCAAAAACAATTTTATAATGATTGTTCAAATATCAATAGGTTTTATAGTTTGAATATAGTAATTTAAAATAACACTCTTCTTAGTTACCTTATTAATTTTCATAGTATGTAGTAATTTTGATGCGATAAAGAAGTGTGATGCCTTAGAAGCAAGATTTAACAATGATGACAAAAACTTACATATTCATCATCTCTGACCTCTAAAATTCCATCTTCATCTGTAATGTATCGATAGAGTTCATTCATTCATATTATCTCTCGTAGTATTATCTCTCGTAGGGGTAAAATTCATGTAATGGCAGATAGGCACATTTTCAATCATAAACATCTCGTTTATTCTTGAAGGAGTGAGTTTCACAAACTCGTCTCGCACATAGATCACCTGGTTGATTCCATGTATATTTGCATAAAACTCTTTCACCACAGGGATGACTACGACAACAGTAGTGAAACAAAGCACTTCCCAACGTCTCTGCGCAATAATCTCTTCAACTCAAGTATTTCGTGTATTGAATCCTCGATTCACAAACCTCTTTTCTTTGATTAGCCTTTTCTTCACTAGAACACGATCATGCATCTTCTGCGCATCGAAATTGACAAACTTTCTCCAGCTGAAAATCCCAAATCTAGCGAAATTTTTAGAGTGGGACGCCATTGGAATTGAAATCTAATCACTCACCCCTCATTTCCCCCCCTAAAATGGACTTTGGAATCAGTTTTTGGGAGTTATAAGGAGCAGGACCCTCCAAAAACTGCCAAAAATTACCTTTTGAAATGTTTTAAGTCATTTTCTTCACAGCGGTGCATCATGTGCCTGTTCTGGCGCATCATGCGCCAGCTCTCTGGAATTCAACGCATCATGCGCCAATTCCAAAAATTTGCATTTTCTATTTCGATCAAAAATTAATTCTTCCATAAAATAAGGTAAATAAAGATGTTTTTAAGTTATTTTCTTAAATACACGGACTCTATGAAAACACAAATATAAATATATGTAAAATATTTTGAACAAAAAAACTCAAAAAGCAAAATAAACAATAATAAGTATCTTGGTTTAATCTCGTCAGCCCGACATTCCAGTCTTCATTCTGCATGACTCAATATTATAGTTTCTTTAAAAACTAGTCTTTGACCATTAAAAAATAATTTCAATATGTGTCATTTATTTTAAATATCCTTCCAGTCTTAGAATCTTTAATATTAACAGCTCCATAGGGATAGGCTTCTACAACTTTAAATGGCCCTTTCCACCTAAACTTTGGTTTTCTAAGAAATAATTTCAATCTTGTATTGTATAATAAAACTTTTTATCCATGTTCAAATTCTTTTTTTATTATCTTCCAATCATGTCATTCTTACTTTCTTTCCTTATAAATCCTTGCATTATCGTAAGATTCATTCCTAATTTCTTCAAACTCATTTAATTATAATAATCTTTTCTCACCACCATCTTTCAAATTGAAATTGAATTCCTTAATAACGCAATAAACTTTATGATCCAATTCTACTGGCAGGTGAAAAATCTTCCTAAAAGTTAATCTATAAGGGGACATACCTATAGGTGTCTTATAAGCGTCTTATAAGTTGTCTTATAAGTTGTCATATATGCCCATAATGCAGTATCTAATCTAACAGACCAAACCATTTTACTATGATTGACACTTTTCTCCAAAATTCTCTTAATTTCAAGATTATATACTTCTACTAAATCACTTGTTTGTGGATAATAAGCAGTTGAAATTTTATGCATTATATTATATTTTTCTACCAATCTTGCAATTGCAACATTTTTAAAATGAGATCTCCATCGGGAATGATTACTCTAAGCATTCCATATCTTCTAAAAATATTTATAATTAAAAATTTTGAAACACTCCGAGCATCACATCGAGCTAAATCAATTGCTTCAATCCATTTTGAAATATAATCCACTGCAATCAATATATTTATATTTCCGAATGAAGGTATAAATGGTCCCATAAAATCTAATCCCCATGCATCAAATTTTTAATTTTTAAATTAAAATTTAAAGGCATTTCATCTCTTTTTGAAATATTACCTACACCGAAACTTCACTTTTTCCATAATACCATCCGAATCTTCCATTCACATAACAAATATCAATATCTTAACTTCAAAAAAATATATTAAATACACCTTTTCATGCATAGCATAGACGTGAAAATTGAAGTTTAGGTGTTAGCCATGTAAATACATAGAAATTAAGTGGTAAATATGTAAGGCTTTCTAAATATGTAAGGAGTTAATTTTGGCTCTTTCCGCCTCGAATACTTGGCACAGCTACAATGCTGACGATTGAATTGTCTTATTTATGGTTTACTTATTCTATGTTCTATATTATATATATATATATATATTATATAGATTTGCTGAGGCGAACATACCTAAACAGGATTACTTTAAATATAGAAGAAGTAAACCATAAATAAGACAACTCAAATCGTCAGCACTGTAGCTGTGCCAAGTATTCGAGGCGGAATGAGCCAAAAATAACTCCTGTTGGCTCCAACAAAATTAACCATAAAATTGCACACGGGTTATGCAATAAAATATAATTGTTGAAATTTGAGGTATGGAAATATACAAAAATGAAAACATTGCGTACATGAGTTTCTTTTTTTACCGTTTGAAGAGAAGATCAATGCAGTGTTGTTAGAATCAGTCTCCGAGAACCGTTCTAGTATACTTACATTGAGGTTTTATGAAATTTAGTAGTGCTTAGCCCTCTTATTATGATGGAAGAGAGGGAGCTCATAAAAAATGGGTTAGCCAGGAAGAGAAATCCTCCATCAAAATTTGATACACCATTACGAAAATCTTCGGGTATGTATAAATTTTGACATGATTTTCAGATTTTAAACACAGGAGTATTGAGGTTCTTAAAAATTGATTCTGAAAATATTTAAATTTTATATGCATTAAATTTATAGTTGAATATTGCAGTTCTAAAAAATAAATTAAACATTACTTATAAAAGGCTATATCTAATTTAATCAGTCTAAAATCAAATATTTGAAGCATAATTGTAAATTTTTTGAGGTCATTTAAGGTTCAAACTTGCTAATTTTTTTATAAGGTTTCTAGATATAAAGGCTCTTAAATAATATTATTTATTTATAAAGGTTTCTAAAAATTAAATTTACGAAGAAAGATATCAGTTAAGACGCCGTCCGCCTACATCTTCGTAAATTTAATTTTTAGAAACCTTTATAAGTAAATAACATTTTTTAAGAGTATCTATATGTAAAAGCCCTTTTCTTAAAGGCTTATGGTTATATTTGAAATGTGTCTTGATAAGTTAAATCTAAATAGTCTAATTTTACTTAAAACATATGTTCATAAAAGCTCTGAGATTTCCAAAAAAGCTATCATGATCAAACAAGTTTTGCTTTGACAATTTGATGGTGTATTCAATTTTAGGCAAAACTATTATCAAATGCCCCATCTAAAAATCTCTTTATAGTTCAATATTTTACGAACATGTCAGAACTCTTGAGTGTTTTCCGTTCATTTTTCTCTTTTTTTATTTTAAAAGGAGTCGTCAGCTTGTCAATCATCGTATAATTCCCCCATTTGAATAAGTCTCCCTCCTGAACCATATAAATGATTCGAAGAGGAGAGGAATCGAATAAAAAGGGACATATGACAAAGTGACAAACAAGAGAAAAAGTAAAACGTTGAGAGTCTACGTATGATAAACCTGCAATGATAGGTTAAGAATATCCGCCCAAACAAGATCGGGCGGAGGCAACTTAAACCAATATCCGCGAAAGAAGTATCTACATAGACTACCCATAACCAGAGAGTCAAGTGTATGTACCTGTTCTGGGGTCAAGAGCACTCCCAGAGGAACGTGTTCCTACTGGTTAATTACATCTTGGGGGATACCCAAGAATACTCTCGATAAAAGGAATTTCGCTTCATATTATCATAGACCTGGGGAATAGGCAACCAAAGGAAGGTTATTCCGTGTGGGAACAGTCCCAAT
>NW_018237314.1:37817-38461 GCF_001263595.1 Phalaenopsis equestris | reverse complement strand
TGCCGGTAAGGCAGTGACCCGAAGGAATGCAACTCAAGTAGATGATATCGATAATGCAAACAAACATGTACTTGCACATACACAACATGCAAAGGAGCAAGTGGCAGGTCGATCGGGATGGAGCATCAAGTCAAACCAAAGTATTGCGCTAACCGGACCGAGGTAGCCGGCTAATTAGCACCCTAAATCCTAGCCTAGCACAACATCTAACAAAAAGTGCATCAACCTAGTATTTACGTGGGGGGTAAGTCTAGGTATAGTATGACTTTGACGGGGTCGTCATACCGTCCCCATCATAAACCCATCCTAAAGATCCAAAGGATTCAAAGGATTTAAAGGGTGTCACGAAGAATGGTGACACGAGTTAGATCCATTAGATCTTTAGCACAGTCAGGTCATACTTGGGTCAATCCTGATGACTTAACTCGCATTGCTCACTTGGATCAACCCAGCAAGCAATGCTCGTTAAGGCATTGTGACCAACACAGGGTGACTCTCAAAACGAACCTGACTCGCTATCCATGCAAACATGCAAATGCAAATGCCAATGAGTCAAATCGAAAACATATAAGTAGTGAAAAAGAGTATGCCATGAAGGCAGTGACTCGTAGGAGTGGGCATACCGTAGTGGCAGGGGGCCCCAA
>NW_018237314.1:26907-37682 GCF_001263595.1 Phalaenopsis equestris | reverse complement strand
GGCCGGCCGTAGCGGCAGGGGCCCGAAAAGAGGTATGCCGGTAAGGCAGTTACCCGAAGGAATGCAACTCAAGTAGATGATATCGATAATGCAAACAAACATGTACTTGCACATACACAACATGCAAAGGAGCAAGTGGCAGGTCGATCGGGATGGAGCATCAAGTCAAACCAAAGGATTGCGCTAACCGGACCGAGGTAGCCGGCAATGCACAAGTGATGTGACCGGTTCGGGATAACCGATCGAGACACAAGTGGTGTCGGTGCAGGTGCAAGTGCAAGTGCAAGATATAAGATGCAAATGCACGTGCAACGTGCAAGTGCAAGGTGCAAGGTGCAAGGTGCAAGGTGCAAGGTGTAAGGTGAAGGTGCAAGGTGCAACTGCAAGAGCAACGTGCAGGTGCAAGATGCTGCAAGTGCAACGTGCAAGTGCAACGTGCAAGTGCAACGTGCAAGGTGC
The DNA here is from genome assembly GCF_001263595.1 of Phalaenopsis equestris. Classification (NCBI taxonomy): domain Eukaryota; kingdom Viridiplantae; phylum Streptophyta; class Magnoliopsida; order Asparagales; family Orchidaceae; genus Phalaenopsis; species Phalaenopsis equestris. The sequence continues at coordinate 37,223 of NW_018237314.1, read as the reverse complement.
AAAGTGCAGGGTGCAAGGTGCAGGGTGCAAGGTGCAGGATGCAAGGTGCAAGTGTGGTATATGACACACAATATGTAACAATGCAAGAAACACATATGCAAACAATGAGGTACAAATGACTACACATGATAGTTAGCGAGCCACGCTCGTACTAACGACCTCACCTAGGAAACCTAAGGTTTAGACCCTTAGAAATGCGGCATCGCCGCCTCTTGTTTTGGTGAGGAAATGTGGGGAGTTTCTCCCCGGATCTCCGAGGGGGAAACTCTCCACGGTGTCGCGAAATGTGCTAGCTACAAAGCTTTCACCATTTCGCGAACTCCTCTAGACTTTACAAAGCGAGCCAGCTACGAAGATTCTCTCGCTTTGCCAAGTCTGACCCCCTAACTTCTCCGAGTAAAGCTGGGGAACCCAAAGCAAGGGGAGTGAGGGACTCCGACCCAACAGGGATTGTGCTAAGGCTTATAACAAATGGGAGACACTCAGCTCTACGAATGGTGATTGGCCACGCACAGGAAGTCCTAACCTAGAGGCTAGCTCTAGGAAATCGACGATCCATCACGCAGGCACGTAGTCACGCCAACCCATGCCGGCGCACGCACCCCGTGTGGGCGATCGAACCCACACGCCTAGACACCACTAAACCTAGGGCTAGCTAGGAGTTTAAGGGATCTCACCACCGCGAAGTTTGTAGGCGCGTTCTCTTTATTTGCTCCAAGTCATTGACGTCAAGTCCGTGCTCCAGTGTATCCCACAATGAATCATGCAACGAGGAGAATAAGAGATAGGAATCAGGAAGCAGTTAGGTCCGCTTTCCGGTGAATCTCGCAACAAAACAACGGGAAAGCGGGAAATAGCAGGTGAGGTATGCATATTATTTTATCTGCTCCAAGCCATAGACGTCCAGTCCGTGCTCCAATGTGCCTCGTAAAACGTGTACAGGACAACAAAAAGACATAGGAGGTCGTGAGGTATGTGAAGTACACGAAAATAAATAATGGATTTTGGCATATGAAAATATAACCAAAATGTACCTTCAAGGAGGGGTCTCTCGATACCGACAAAAGAGAACCCACGAGGATGTCAGCAAGGAAATCGTCGGCGAAGACCTTTCCCGCGAGGTAGAAGACGTCCACGCCTTTTCAAGCAGCGGTACCATCGCTTCCCGACGACATTGAGGTGCTCCATCGAAGTGTTCGGTCACCGGTAAGTTAGGACGACGACGTGGAGGTGCAAGAAAAGTCAAGATGAGAGGTTTAGGCTCCACCTTAATTTCTGCATGCGAATGAAGTGAAGGCCGACTGTAGAATGTGGACGAGAGGTCTGCACGTCAGAGAGGGCTTTGCCGGCGAAAGGGAGGCCGAGAAGAGGGGCTGCAAACGTGAAACCCAAAAGTAGGCGAGAAAACCGGATCTCTGTGCAGGAAGGAGATGAGGTTGGTCGGATCTGGTCGTCGGCGTCAGAGGAGACCGGCGAACGACATGAGAAGAGGAGTTCCGGCGGGTGGGTCGGTTTTGCGAAAGAAAGACCTCACTAAAATTGAGGTCAACATAGGGGTAATCTGGTCTTTTGGTTTTAATTACTTATATACTCTAATCCTCAACTATAAAAAAGAATTAGGGTTTATGACAGAGATATGTGAGAAGTGCAGAATTTGTAACCCCAAGCCTTTTTTCTTTCTCTCGATCCAGTGCTAGTGAAATCTCCCTCCTCGTGGATATAGGTGAATCAATTCAATGCCGAACCTCGTAAATTGTTGTATTTGATTGTTGTTGTGTGAATTTTTTCGTTTCCGCATTGTGTTATTATTGTTGTGTGAATTTCTTTATTTCCGTATTTTATTTGCATAAGAGTTGTAATATTCGAGTATTACACCTGGAAGCCCTATTGCAAAACCATCATCAAACAAGCCCGCATTGTCACTTTCCGAGCAAAGATAATCAAATTTGAAAGATTAGATTCAGAAACTACTACTGTAATATAATGATTGTGCATGAAATGAAGTACAGATGCACATAAAAATTACTATATTTTATTTTATCATTGGTGTTTGAGTTTTTTATGTCTTTGGATTCATTATCATTTCAATATTTTGCTACAGGTGGTTTAATCCATATCATTAAATTCATAGTGGCCAGTTAAAATAATAATAAAAGGTTGTTATTTGTTGTATTTCTTTATAAATTTTAAGGTTATGTAAAATAATTCTAAAATTATTAATTTGATTGTGAGGACCCCATGTCATCTACTCCAGCATTTTGGTTCTTGATCGAGTGTGAGACTTAACGATCTTCTAGCAAAGACTATTTACTTATTCAAGCATGAAGCTTTCTTATCTACTTCTATTTCACTTTCAATTTCTACACTTCCAACGTTTTATGCATCTTCTCACAGCAACAACATCAGATGTATTTTGCATTTGTTAATGAGCATCCAGCACCTAAATAGTATCAGAGCAAAAATTATTGTGTCAAAGTTTGGTTGAGTCGTTTAGGCTTCTTATTTTAGCAACTTTCTTACAAAATATAAATGGGAAGCTTCATTAAAATAATCAAAAATCATATTGAATGTCTTCACATATTTTAATTTAAACCCTGCTGAGAACAATATTCTGAGATGGTTAAATGCAATCGTGGCTGAGTTGAGAGACAACTTAAAAACATGGTAACTCAAATACGAACAAACGATGAAAATCAAATTATGTACCTATTAAGTCTCTGGAAGGTTATCTAAACCAGTGATTTATTATGAAGTAGATATTCAATCTACTTCTATCCATAACTTCATAATAGAACAGCTCATAATTACAGCAGAAGATGCTAGTTCTCAAGGAATTGTGTATTTCATGTCCTATTCATAATTGATCAATCAAAGATTGATTTTTATTATTGGTTCATGACTTCATGATTAAAAAGAACCTTATTGGGCACATTGAATTACATCGCAAATCACAGAACAGTTCCTTAGAATTTCTGTGATGAAAGGTGGAGTCTAAAACATATACTATCAGACTGAATCCAATGCACTATAATTCATTCTACAAATACCACACTCGTTGGATTACTCTGGGCCACATTTATATGTGATTTGTAAACTGTACAGTAAAACCTTCAAGGAATAACATAAGTATAAATTTTAGATTTTCCGTCTTTTTCTTGCCTTGGATTTAATAGCAGTCCATCCTCTCAAAAGCTTGCCGGAATTTCTAAACTATTGATTAATACAACATATTTTATTGCTACACTCACAATTTATCTGCATGCGTTATTTGCAATATATGATTTTATAGTATATTTTCACCATGCTAAATATATTCTACTTAACAAGAACTATTCACCAGAGCCTCCACGCTAATTAGATTAAAAATGTTTAAGACTTGTTTGCGTGCAAGTTCATATCCTCTAATTCGTCAAAAATATCAACTAATGAATGATCATTATTTAAAGGAGCATGACATTTACAAAGTGATGTTTTGCATCTGGAAGGGGAATAAATGTAGACAAAAGTTTAAAATTTACTTTTTAATGGATATTTGAGATATATTTGGGAAGTCATTATCATTTCATTTATTTTTCAGACTTAATTTAATCTGTTACATTATGATTTCTATCAATTTTTTAGCAGTTTGTTATTCGTTCTTATAAAGAGAATTTTGAGTTATGTAAGATAGCTTTGTCATCCAAAAAAATCATAATTTGGATGTTGAAGTGTTCTTGTGCTATAAAATTTTGAGCACAACATACATGTAATACTAGAAATCGATCAAAAAAGGTGGTCTTTGTCTAATAATACTAAAATTAAAAGTCAGCATAAATAGAAATAAATTAGTGAGCATATATAATGGTCAATTAACTTACATCATGCAAAGAAATACTCATTTAAAAATCAGTATATAATTCAAATAAATGCTCAACACATGCATTACCAAAATTATGTAACATGATTCAACACCAACAAAAAGGCCAACGACAATGTCACAACCAAGGCACTGCATCAAGATTTAGGCTAATTCTCTAAGCAGGTTTATTAAGAACACCTAACCCCTCCCTCCAAAATAGTTAGAGAACTAAGGTTCCTTTCTTAGTAAGTAAACAACACCAATCAAGAAGATGAAGATTTTTAAACATTGTTTAACTTTGAGACCATTCTACCTATCTTATTTAACTTGACTAAATTTTGCTGCTTTAAAAGCTTTAAATTTGATAATACTCTTTTATTTTATTTTCCATTAAATTAGAACAAGTCACAAATCCATATAATAATATTTTCTTGGCTCTGAAGTCCTTTCAGATTTACCTATCTTATTTAACTTGACTAAATTTTGCTGCTTTTGAATACTTTAAATTTGATAATACTCTTTTATTTTATATTCCATTACATTAGAACAAGTCACAAATCCATATAATAATATTTCCTTGGCTCTGAAGTCCTTTCAGATTTGTTTAGACTTGGAAAAGGCCAATAAATAAAATCTTGCTTTTTTGATTTCATTGAATGAAAATTATATTTTGTTTATACAAATTTCATATGGAAAAAGTTTGGTCATTGCTCAACTTTTTATGAAGCTTGGTTACTACTCCTACAGTTTTGATGAGTTGGTAATTAGTTTTCCAACTCTTACACTTACCCATTCCCAACATAATTCTCCACTCCAATATGTAGGGCTTGATTTCATTGAATGAAAATTATATTTTGTTTATACAAATTTCATATGGAAAAAGTTTGGTCATTGCTCAACTTTTTTATGAAGCTTGGTTACTAATCTCCTAGAGTTTTGATGAGTTGGTAATTAACTTTTCCAACTCATACACTTACCCATTCCCAACATAATTCTTCACTCCACTATGTAGGGCTCGGCAAAATTCTAAATTCTAATCTCTCCCAAAACATCCAAGCCACCTCCAACATTCATATAATTGTCTTATAAATTCTCTCACAACTTCTAATGTTTCCCAAAGTTCTAACTCCTCATTAGAAATGAGACAAGATTTTACTGTGAGCAATCAAATTAAAAAGTTCATAACTCCTCAGACAACCCAAAATTCAAAAAATCATCACCATTAATTTTCTAACATCACAAGCCTTTGATCTAGAGTTCCTCGTCATTTTTAAGAAAAAAAAAATATATCCTTCAAAAGTCTAAATTTCTAGCTTAAAATATATGCAAATCCTAAATATCTTTTTTTACTAACTATATAACCTCGCCATCATCCCAAGAGTAGGGCTGTGAATTTAACTCGAAGATCGTTACTCGCTCAAAAATCGATTTGAATTTTGAATTGATTATTATTTTTTTTTTTTTTTTTTGCCCGATTTTAATCCATATATGGATCGGCTCAAGCTAGCTTGAGATCGGCTATAAGTATTTTTCATTTATAAAAAATTTATATAATGCTAAATAAAATCAAATGTAATGAGCTACAAGTTTCGATTTGGAACAGATCCTAACTCGTTCTAATTTTGAGGCAAATCAAGCAGACTTCGATCTGAAACTGATGCAAATAACTTAATTTGAGCCAGTTCGTTTCTATTTTGAGCCACACTTTTACTAACTATATAACCTCGCCATCATCCCAAGACTAGGGCTGTTAATTTAACTCGAAGACCGATAATAGCTCAAAAATCGATTCGAATTTTGAATTGACTTTTTTTTTCCTTTTTGCCCGATTTTAATCCATATATTGATCGGCTCAAGCTGGCTTGAGATCAGCTATAGATATTTTTCATTTATAAAAATTTTATATAATGCTAAATAAAATCAAATGTAATGAGCTACAAGTTTCGATTTGGAACGGATCCTAACTCGTTCTGATTTTGAAGCAAATCAAGCAGACTTCGAGCTGAAACTGATGCAAATAACTTAATTTGAGCCAGCTCGTTTCTATTTTGAGCCACATTGAACTCAATTCAATTTCAAGTCGAACTACCTCAAAAAATATACAATGAGTCGTGAGCCGATTTCGAGCGGCACTCAATCCATTCGAACCGATTTCAAGCTGACTCTAGCTTGACTCGAAATCAGATTGTTATCAACCCTACCCAAGGGGATATCAATTATGTTGTTCCCTCATTATTAAGATCATATAGACCTGATGTAATGTTATTTTTGTAATGATGATAATATATTTTTAGCATTCAAAAGGAGATTGATCTTTCCATATGATCAAAAAAGGAGGTGATGTGCCTATTTATGGGGAGAGTTCTTATAAAATGATGCTATCAACATCCAAAAGTTGTGGGGTACGAAGAGCCTGCAAATTTCAACTTTTGTCTCCAATCTTAAGGCTTAAAATTCCAGCTACCGTAATATATTCTTGATCTTAGTCAGAAAGCATTTTAAAGGTATAAGCATTTGATTCAAGTTTTTTAAGAATTTTAAACAAACCACAAACCCAAGCATGCAGCTGCTTACTATATTTGGTGAGAGAATGCTCGGAGCAAATCCAAATTAAAATATGACCACCTTTGTTAGATTCCTTTAAAAGAGTGCTTAAAATTTATAGCATTCGTATGTTCGTAATCAATTAATTACATTTGTAACTATACTTATTCATGCAAATAATAAAAATTTAATGCAAAGGTGAATGTAAAAAAATAAATGACAAGAATCTATCAGACCATTTGTTTTTTTTTTTTTTTTTTTGTTTATATCTGTAAATGACGTGAAGAATGTTTTTTACGTTATTTCGGAAATAGTGCTATCATATTAAAACTTAGAAGCAGGTAAATGCAAATTCCAAATATCGATATTCTTACTTCTAACACTTAGTAAACTGCTTAAAGATATATGTTCATAGCTTCCACTAATCATATATTTGGGGTAAAATTCAAATGAAAATCTTAGTTGTGACCCAATCAATGTTCATAATGTTTTTCGACATAAGAAAAAAAATATAATATCCATGTCTGAAACTATTATGCATGATAACTGATATAGTCTAACAATCTTTTGAAGAAAGTTTGGCTATGTGAAATGCATTATTAGTTATTAAATACTTGCCGATGAGGAATTCTTGTCAATTCTAACAATCTTTTGAAGAAAGTTTGGCTATGTGAAATGCTGTGTAAGTAAATAAATTTCCCTTGATTTTTTTTTAATATCAAATGTTAGAAATCAACTTAGTTTGTTACATTGCCATACATTACGCAAATAGTGCATGTTATTTTGGTGCGTTGCGCCGCACCATGCAAATGATGCCCAGAGCGCACTGCGCCGCGCCATGCAAATCATGCAGATAATGTAAAGTGTTGTGCCACACCATGCACTATGGTGCGCATCATTTTGCACCATTAGTATATAAGGTAGAATGGCAGTGTATTTATTAGCTTTTTGCTTCTTGTTTTGGTAAATTTGTAATTAACATAATGTCTAATGAGGTGTTCAACATCTCATTTAGAAGAGGGCAGAAAAATTTTTTTTCTACCAGCTTAGTCGTTTTTCTCATTTCCAAAATATCCCACAATATCCAGTGTAAATACTCCTTAAAACCGGCTACCAAACAGCCCCTTAAGGACTTTCATTTAATCAAACTTAAGGTCTTTCATTGGAAAATTGTAATCAAACAGTTCCATAAGCAAAGGGTCTTTCATTGGAAAATTGTAATCAAACAGTTCCACAAGAAAAAGACCACTAAAACTTGATAAATCATAAACCAAAATTTGAATCAGATTGATTTTATATTCTAACATTTTTTATTTACGGAATATAATACAAGAAATGACATATTTATTTACACAGCTAAACAAGAAAAAGGCAACCTGATGCTCTTCCCCGAGTAACCATTTGCTCGAGAGATCTCCACAAGCTTCTTAGCCTCCCCAAGCTTGGAATTTTTAGCCAGCCCGTCCACCAATCCCTGCAAAATCTCTGAACCTGGAGAACACCTGCGGCTCAGGCTCTCCTTACTCAACCTAAGGGCCAAATCAAGCTCCCCTGCTTCACAAAGACTAGGAATCAGCACCGTAAATGTCTCCTTATTAGGAGCGCAGTCATTCTTTATAAGATCCATATAAATCAGCTTAGCCTGCTCCAAGTTCCCAACTTGACAGTAACTCTTTATGAAGGCATTGAAAGTGAAAATATCCATCTTTAAACCTGATTGATTTATCTCATCCAAAATCTCAACAGCTTCCGAAGTCTTTCCAACGGATACAAGCCCCCTGATTTTCGCATTGAAACACTTTATATCAGGTTGAATGTTCTCCTTCGCCATTTTATTCCAAATATTATCAGCGTCGGAGAAGCGTTTGTTTTCATAGAGACCTTTCAGCAGAATATTGAAGGAAATCAAATCGGGAAAAATGCCATTCTTCTCCATGAGAACGAGGGAGTCAAGGACAGCGTCAAGATCCCCCTTTTCACAGAGGGCTTTGATGAGAATGTTATAGGAAATTAGGTTGGGGATGATTGAGGTATCACCAGCTGGAACATCGTGGAAAGTAGAGACAACACAAGGGTAGTCCCCAGAGGCAGCCAAAGCAGTGAGGACGGCATTGAAGGACAAGACCGTGCGGGGAGACCCCAGAGAAGGAAGCTGGTTGAAAGTAGCGACAGCGTTGGCGGCCATCCCAGCCTTTCCATATAGGGAGATGAGGCGTGCGCCGAAGCCCTCATGAGTAAGGTCTGCGGCGAAGCGCTTCTGATGCTCGAGGATAGACTCGACGGCGTCAAGGCGGCCAGCAGCAGCGAAGCGGCGGACAGTGAACTCGTAGATATTATGGCGGCAGCGGAAGCGGTAGGACTCGGAAGCGAGCTGGAAGTCAGCTACAAGCTTGTCGAGGTCTCTCTCCTTGAAAAGCTTGTTGATAGTGGTGTTCAGGGGCTTGGTGTACGCGCTAGGTTGGAGGTTATGGTCGGGATTAGGGTTCGAGGAGAAGGAGAATTTGCGGCCAGAGAGACGGAGGATGCGCCGTAATTGGAGGAGTCGAGCCAACATTGCTCGTCCTCTGCTGTGTACTTGCGGGAGGCGGGAGGAATTCCGGACTGAAATGCATCTTTCCGATCTTAAGCTAGGGTTTGGACAACTTGAGTCCGAGCTCGACTTATTTATTTTTAAATTTCAATTTGAATTGGGTTCTAGTCCTCATGAAGTTTACTACATTACAAATTATTAAAAACTAGATTGATATATTTATAAGCAAATTATTATAAAATAAATTGAGATGGACGGCTAAATTATTTTAACATAATTTAAATACATTTTGAATTAATATTTTTAAACAAGGTGAATTAAGCTAATGGGTTGTCAAGTAACTCAAACTTGCTCATTAACTTATGAAAATTATCACATGAGTTATCCATCAAACCAACAAACAAGTTGAGTTGATTCATACCCAAACCTACATTACACTCTAATTGGTAAAAACAGTGCAAAAAAGTATGTGCAGGTGTGTGCAGGTGTGTGCAGGTGTATGTGCATGTGTGTGTGTGAATGAAGTTTTATTAGGAACTCAGAAGCGATGGGTTCTTGAATCAGTGCTATTTTGTTAAGTTGAATTAAGATAGGGAAAAAATGTGAGGCACCTAAGTTTGTTATTGAAGCTAAATCATCTCCAATATCACACACGATTTGTGGACAAAATAAAAGGAAGCTAATGGTATTATGATATATCAAAGTTAAATTATTTAGCATGAAAAAAGTGGGGAACGACTAATAAGGCAGTAGAGTAAAACTACTATTATTTCTTGGTAGGTTTGAATTCTATAAATTTCTTATATATTATTAGAGATCGAGCCGAGTCACTATCTTGACCGTAGTCCTCATTTAGTTTAGGGTCTAAAGATATATATATTTCATCTCACTGCGATACAAGTCAGCACTCTTCCGCTTCTCCTCAATGTCATAGGAGTATAACTCTTAAACTTCTAATGAAATAAATAACTAAACTAAAATTAAATCAAAAAATTAATTTAATAAAATCAAATCATAAGATAGTATTAAACTCTACTGAACTTCGTAGGACCCAATACTTCCTACTTGTGTTCTTGGCCTCCAAAGAAAATTATTCCTAAATTGAGTCACTTATTTGATTTAGAGTTTTTTATAGGATGATATATCTTAAAATTTAATTAACTATAAGAAATTGAATTAAATACAAAAAAATTTCCAGTAATGTAGATTTACAAACTTGGAAATCTTTTTTTCTTAGATCTATGGTTGCATAGTATTTTTATTTTTATTTTTCAAGATATATTGTTGAATAGTATTTTCTTCTTCCAAGTTGTTATATTATTCTCAATATCAATCTAAAAAATAAGAAATGTCAACATTTATGTACCATATAACTTTCCATTAATATTCATATATATATATATA